>NC_051423.1:30761555-30766555 GCF_015228065.2 Penaeus monodon | reverse complement strand
GGATATTCTCTATTCCATACCCCCTTGAAAAGTGCAAATGTACTACCGGAGGTACATATACCCCTGGTTAGGAACCCCTGTATTAGAAGAACAAGAAACACCACCAAAGACGCAGTCACTGTCCCTGTGCCCATTATTCGTGGGCATGTTTGACGTATGTACCTGCTGGAGCTATCGCCAGGGTGAGGGGCCTTTCCTGCCTTGGAGCTCCTGTGATGTGAAGACACTTTTCACTACGCAACCCTTTGTTTTGATTAAATGCACGGTCACCTTCTAGGACATGTGATTTTTAAAAATTAACATTTATGTATTTTAGATGTATGATGATAGTTTTTTGTTTGAATTTTGTTTGTAGTATTAATGAGGTGTATGATATTGGTACATTTTGGGAGGAATAATGATAGTGCAATGAATGTGACGTATAAAGGTTTGAATAAGACATTTCAATCTGTACTTGGTAGAAAAGGTTAAAGGAGCCATCATGAAATCTTAAATCGCAAGTATTTTTTTTTTCTTTTTACAATAAAAAGATGATAATCTAATAACTCATGATTTGGAGGGATTGCATTACAAGGACGTGCATGTAGCCCAAAGGTTTCTAGAACACTCGCTTTATTGGTTTCGAGAAGCTATCTCATATTTTAGTAGATTATTATACTAATTGGCATTAATAATACCATTATCATTACCATTAGTAGCTTTATAATAATAATATTGATAATAGTAGTAATAATAATTATTACTATTATCTAAATCATTTTCATTGTTATTATCATTATAATTAATACAATTACTATTATTAATATCATATCATTATCATTATTATCATCATTATCATTATTATATTTATTATTGCTGTTGTTGTAGCTATTGTTATTATTTCGCTTATATTATCATTATTATTATTATCATTACTGTTATTATTATTATCATTATTATTATTGTTATTGTCATTATCATCATCATCATCATCATCATCATCATTATTATTAATATTATTGTTATTATCATTACTATTATTATTATTATTATTATTATTGTTATTATTATTATTATTATTATTATCATTATCATCATCATCATCATTATCATCATCATCATCATCATTTTTGGTATATCAATATTTACGTTATTTCTTCAGTAAATGCAATATACATTTTTGATATCCATATAATGTCTTTTAGTTGCCTTATGTTCATAATTGGACTTTGCTTGTGCAGGTTAAAGTGTTTACACTGGCATGAAGGGTTAGGTAGCGATTGCTGAAAGCCTCCCCCCCCCCGCACCCACATACCAACATTCTACCTTTGTTCCGTCAACCACTAAATGTACAAAACGGAATCGACCCTGTGTCCGGGATGGCGATGTGACCTTGCATCATCCCTGAGCAAAATGAGGACAAAGGATTTCAGGTGAAGGACATACGATTTCGTAACCAAATCTTTCTCGAAGAGGACGGCGAAGAAAATCCCTCAGTCTAGTTTTATTCCGCAACGCACTGACATTACTTGGAGGATCTCCAGGTAAGTTGGACCTAGCGAGGACTTCAAATCCAGTGCCGGGATTTTTTTTTAGTTTGTTATTAGTTGCGTATCAAACTGATGTTAACGTATGTCGTAAAAAACGTATTTTGATTCTCGTAACTTATTGGGTCAATCCTATTAGAACTTTAAATTCAGAAACTTAATTGGTATTTCGCATTAGTAATTTGATTTTAGCGGAAACAAAGTGTGAGTCGTACTCTTGTTTAGTCATTTTTTTAAATTTTTTATTGCCAAGTCATAATTATTGTGAAGCTAAAGTGATTGGCATTACGCTTTGGAAATCTGTCTTCATTGTAATTTGTTCCTTTCCTTTCTGTTCCTGTATTATCGCAATCCGCTGCACGAGTATCTTGTGCCTACAGGATGCGGTGCTTCTTGGTGCTGACCCTCTTCGTGGCCGTCGCGTCGGCGCTGCCGCCTGCATGGGTGCGTAGCGGATCGGTTTACACACGCACACACACACACATATATATATAGATAGACGTATACACACACACACACACACACACACACACACACACATATATATATATATATATATATATATATATATATATATATATATATATATATATATATATATATATATATATGTGTGTGTGTGTGTGTGTGTGTGTGTATGTATTTACATTATGCATGTATGTATGTATATACACAAATGTCTGTGTGTGCGATTTCTGTATGCTTATATGTTATGAAATCATCCCGTGCCCTCATGCCCACAGGTGAGAAACTTCCTGTCCAGAAAGCAAGAGGAAGCCACAGCTAGCAATGTCGTCGAACATGAGGTATGAATATATTATATATATATATATATATATATATATATATATATATATATATATATATATGTATATATATATATTGTAGTTAAAGTATACATATACATATCAACCGTTTGATTCCAACATGAAATGGGTTAATTTCCTAGATATTAATGTTATAAATAACATTAGTTCTTTAAATAACTCCAATGCATTTGTGAAAACCGTAAAAAACAGGTAGATAACATATATCTAAGAAACAAAGTAATTAATTTTGTTTAATTCAATCTCCTCGTAGATATCCTTGCCTTGTGTTTTTCGAATAAACTGTATTACTCGTAATTTCCGAGAGTGGAAAATTCGTCTCCCTTTCTCTATCTTCTTCCCTTTCTTTCAATTCTCCAATCTCTGCGGCTCTCTCTCTCTCTCTCTCTCTCTCTCTCTCTCTCTCTCTCTCTCTCTCTCTCTCTCTCTCTCTCTTTCTCTCTCTCTTTCTCTCTTTCTCTCTCCTTTCTCTCTCTTCCACCTTCTCTCATTATTTCTCCCTCCCTTCCTCCCCTTCCCCTAGGGCTACGAGGAGAGGACGTATGCTGCCCGGAAATGGGTATGCACCAGTGGCACGGGCGAAGCCGATGACGAAGATGACCGGGACAGAGCCATGTTCAAGAGGCTGTACAAATACATCAGGGGGAACAATAACATGCGTGCGTTTTCCTTTCGTTTTTATTTGTGTTTTGGTGATGTTCCTTGTGTTATTTGGAGATCTGAGTTCTAAGAAATGTAGAGAAAATGTTAATATTCATGTTATAGATGTTCTTGTTTCAAAATATTACTCTGTGTACCATGCCTTTTGTCTCGGGTCTTCTCTTGTTCCTGGCTTAGAGAGTATGTGGATGTCGAGAGCCTCATCTTCGAACAGAATCTATTTCGAAAAGTGTCCAAAAAGTTTAAATGAAGATGATGTTATCGAGGAGTTTAACTTTATTCTCGAAACGAGTCCACTACACCACTTTGTGAAGGTCCCTGCCCTGCTTTATACCTATTCTATATCTTTTCCTTCCCTTCGCCGCAACATTTAAACTGATTTCCATTCAACAGACGAGAGACTGGCCATGGCGGCGCCAGTGACGACCCAGGTCACTACGGGCGATGCGACCAACACTTACGAGATGTGCTTCTACATAGGCGAGGATCACCAGGCCAGCCCGCCCGCGCCCAACGATCAGCTGGTCACCATCCAGGACCGCCCACAGATCACTGTATTCACCAGGTACGACCGTGTTGTATTAATTGCGTTTTTTATTAATTTCTATTTCATATGTCCATGCTTGTTTACTTATTCATGTATTTATTTTTTTATCTATTATTTTATTTATCTATTATATATATATATATATATATATATATATATATATATATATATATATATATATATAATATTCATTGATTTATTCATTAATCTGTAAGTATATTTAATCTTCATCTATCTCTTTATTTAATATCCACAAAATACATAGGTATTTAAACTAATTTGAGATAAAGCGAGATTGCATAAGTGCCTGGCGTGCCCGCAGGACTGTTGGCGGATACATGAGGGATGACGAGGACTGGCTGACGGAGGCCGCCCGCCTGGCCCAGATCCTGGAGGCCGGCGGGGAGACCGTCTCCCATGCCGATATGTACTGGTAAGTGCATGCCTCTGCTCTCACGTACGGTTCCTCAAGCAATACTAGATGGACGGTTAAAGGCGAGGCATCTAGACTGCAAAGAGAGAAAGGCGACACAAAAAAATCCCAGGTGCCTCTCCCTTGTTCACGTTCGTATCGTGAGTCACCAGCAGCCACGGCCAACGACGAGTGCTGGTCAGTTGCATGTGATGTTGACTCTCCTCATCAACATCCACTGTAATCATTTTTGTTCCGTCAGTGCCCATGGTATATAATAAGACAAATAATATCGCAATGCTCTGCTAACGAACATGCACACCCAAAGGGTATGATTCGTGTGAGAATATCGTACGATTTCCTTTATCTATTGCAAAACTCGCCTGACCGGATCTCAAATTGCATGTCAGTAATTATTCAGAGAAAGACACAGGTAAGGTTTTCATGACCAAGGCCAGGAGTTTCCAAGGTCAGTGGCTTTCTTTCTTTTTACGGAATATTGACATGACGATAATATGTAACCTGATCTCCTGATCCAGCAATTCTTAGAGGTGTAAGTAAAGACGTCGTAAAAAGCATTACTTCCTAGTGTAATGCAAATTGAACTGGGGAAAAAAAATAATTATGTACAAATTTCTCCTGCCTTCAGGGTTGGCTACGACGCCCCCTTCAAGTTCTGGCACCGCCGGAACGAGGTCTGGCTCCTGAAGAACTAGGGAGAAGGTGGCATCGAACTCGCACTCTCACGGGGCACGAGCGCGCCACCAAGGGCAGGATGAAGGTATCGAATACTCAAGGAAGAACTTTCATTGTACTCAGATTATGTTTTGTAACCAAATTAATTCCTGACTGTACTCTCGCACTAGAAGGGTATTGAAATATTACCGAACACCCTTGCTACTGTGAGATGAATATCTTTTACGCGCCTTCTTTTATTTAGTTGTGAAAGCAGTCATAATTATGTAATTGCAGTATAACGTGCGTGTATAGTCAGTATATATATATATATATATATATATATATATATA
>NC_051423.1:30714055-30744055 GCF_015228065.2 Penaeus monodon | reverse complement strand
GCTCCGGGAGACGGCTGCCCTCAAGGCCATCCTCACAAGAGCCGGGAAGGAAGTGCGCACCGATCTGATGTACTGGTGAGTGGACGGTTAATGGTTAACGAACAGTGGTTAATGGTTGAACAAATGTGCTAGACATCAATGA
Organism: Penaeus monodon; assembly: GCF_015228065.2. Taxonomy (NCBI): domain Eukaryota; kingdom Metazoa; phylum Arthropoda; class Malacostraca; order Decapoda; family Penaeidae; genus Penaeus; species Penaeus monodon. The sequence goes on along the minus strand of NC_051423.1, from coordinate 30,743,913 downwards.
TCATATAGCACTATGATAAAGTAATTGTGGCGAAAAGGGTAAAAATGCGTTAACGATTAGAATAAGTTGGACAGAAGAAGGAACTCCAAAGCCCCCTCCCCCTGCGACAACAACGAACAAGGTATGGGGGAGGGGGGTTAAATAACAAATAAATGTGCTAGATATCAAAGGTCATGTAGCATTAAAGGAAGGTAAAGTAATGAAAAGGGTAAAGAGGGGAGGGTGAGGTAATGATTAAATGTGTTACACGTCCGAAGCCGTACAGCGCTTTAGGATAGTATGGTCTTGAAAAAGGTAAAGAGGTAAGGGTAAGGCAGGTATTGGCAAAAGGGAAAAGTGGGCGATTATATCAAATGGAGAAAAAACAGAGAAGTTAATTTCAGGGAGGCTAGTTGATAAGAGGCAGCCCTAATGACCCTGATAATTTCTCTATTGTTGGCTCTGGAAAGCCTAAAATGTGTGTAGAAGCGATCCAACCCTCAGGATCACGGCTGCGACCACTGCGACCTCCTCGATGCTGTCTGTCAACCCTATCCATTCCGAATCATCACCCAGGTCATTGCTCAACTTTCAGAATACATCCCCACCTCTCTCCTTACTTCCATCTCCTCCTATATAGTCTTCATTTTCTATCCCCTCCTCCTCTTCATCCATATTGTTTCGCTTGTAGTGATAACTTTTCCATGCTCCACGCTTCGATCGAAGCGCTTTGGTGCATTCAGTGTTCCACCATGGAGTACATTTAGATGTGTGTGTGTTGAATTGTTATAAAGGCAGCACTCAGGACAGTGACTGAAATATGAAAGCATGTCTGAGGTGGAAGAGAAGGATGATGAAGAAAGAGCAAGAATAAAGAGAGGTATGTCAGTCGGCTCTTTCAAAGCATTGGTGGTTGGGGAGCGTTTCATTGAAAGTAGGAGAGAGGAGAAGGGGAAGGTGATCATTATAAGGAACGTGGAGAAAATGAGAGTCTAGCTGGAAGGAAGACCACCAAAAGAAAAGGTCTAGGCATAAAAAAGCTTGGGTAAGCATGTCAAAGTGGGTGGGGGTGGTCTGAATTAAGAAGGTCATTGTTAGAAAGAAAGCGTTCCAGGGATCAATGAGTGTGGCGATAGTTGAAATCACCGACTATGAGGAATGCTGGTTGAAGTTGAGAAAGTAAAGTTTCAAAAGTTTTAAAGTCAATGGGAAGAGAAGGGGTAAAGAAAATTGAAACTATTGTAAACCAGCGGCGGGGAAATATGCAGTTAACTATGCAAGTGGCAGTAGTTTAAAAGGGAGGAACAGTGTATGGTGTTTTTTAATGGACGAATATAGAGGAGACGAGGCCGCGGTGGCCGAGTGCTTAGAGCATCGGAATCAAGACTGTCACGACGGCAATCTGAGTTCGAGGTTTCGAGTCACCGGCCGGTGCGTTGTTCCCTTGGGCAAGGAACTTCACCTCAATTGCCTGTCTAGCCGCTGGATGGGTAAGCCAGCCCAAGTCAGTGCCGGTCCCAGAACCGGGTAAATAGAGATAGTGACTCGATAAAAACACCGGGCGGAAGGCAACGGCAAACCACCGCTCTAAATTGCTAAGAAATTCATGGAAATCCATGATCGCCAACGTCCTCGTGGGACAGGGCACTTGAAAAAGAAAAAAAAATCGAGGCAAAGAATGAGGGGATAGTACAAAATGATAATGTGGAACCGGTACTGGAGTATGTTTTAGGAAAGTTTCTTGGAGACAAATAATGGATGGATTGTAGGGAGATATCAAGTGATGGATATCAAGTCTGTGAGAACGAAAACCTCGAAAGTTTCATTGTAGAAGAGCCACTGTGAAGCAAATGACGGGTGATAAGGCCAGAAATGGGTGTCTGAGAAATAGGAGGAGGTGTATCCGGGGATTGAGGTAAGGGATCAGGGGAAGGTGGTGTAGTATCAGGAGGTTTATCTGGGGAAGGACATAGCTGTGACAAAAGGGATTCACGTGAGTATTCAGGAGAGCGGAAAGGATAGTGGGGAAGGAAGTGAGCTGGTGAAGTAGGAGAGGATGGGGTGTGTCGGGAGGAAGTGGGGGGGTGAGGGGTAGGAGGATATGAGGAGGAGGGTGGATGTCCTGCAGTCATCTTAAATGTACATGGAATGGGAATAGAGAAATTGGAGGATGGGTGCGAGGGAGGAGAGTTGTCTTGGGGTCATCATGGAAGTTTCGGATGTCCTTAAGGGTTTTTGGAGGGGATTTGGGTGGGGAGGTTTGGGAAACGAAGGGTTTTTAAGAGGAGGTGCAGAGGAGATAGTCATCTGAGGAGTAGGTGTGGAAAGAGATGTGGTAGGAGAAGATGGTGGAACGTTTAGATTGTCTGGTGCGGCAGGTAAGGCGAGGAGGAGTGACAGACATAGGAGTTGTGGATATTGGAGTATCTGGATTTAGAATGTAAAAAGGATTTGATTGGGAGATAGCTGAAGTAGAGGTGGGAAGGTGAGGAGTAGGGGGAAGAGTTACTGTGGAAGATGTAGAGACAGTTTGTGTAGAGGGGAGAGGAGTGGAGCGATGGATTAGGGAGTGATAGATTAACCTCGTCGGTGTACCTCTTGTCTGGCCTCTCGTAGAGAGGTCCCTGAGGCCGTTCATGACTGGTACAAAGTCAACCTGTCATCCTTTCAACACGGCCCTCACACCTAAGGAAGTGGATAGTACAAGGGGTTGGAGAAGAGGAAAGGAGACCATGAAAAATTCTCAGCATTGGGCTTCAGTCTTCATCTCCTAGGCCCCCACGACAACAATGATTGGGGAGGGGGGGGCAGTGTAGTAGTAAATGGGGTGGAGGATGTTGGGAGAGAGGAAGAGGTGTATTCTGAAGGTTGAGTAATGACCTCGTTGAATGATTCGGAATGGACAGAGTTCACAGCAAACATCGAGGAGGGGGTATTAGTATCGGTGGTCGGAGAAAGCAGAAAAGTCAAATTTAGATAGGCTAGTTGATGAAGGGGCAAGCCTTAAAGGTAAAAAAAAATCTTCATTGTTGGCCATGGTTAACCTGAAATAAGTATGTCTTCGAATCAAAGGTTGATGATTAAATGTGCTACACGTCGGAAGTCGTATAGCAGTTCAGAAAGGTTGGGATTAACAAGATCAATGTTGTCTTAGGAAGAACTATTAGATCACAATTTCAGGTAAAATGCTGGGAGGGAGAGAATTCATAGAAGGGGGTTGTTAAGACAAAGTGTCACATGTGTATGCAGGGGGAATCAGAAGGGGATAATGGGGAATGAATGGGGGTGATGCAGCGGAGGCGGGGGAATGGGGTGTTGGCAAAGAGTGGGAGGAAGGGGTGTATGGGGGATGATGGATGTTGCCAATTACTTTGAGTGTGGGAATGGGAGCAGAGAGACTAGAGAAAGGATGAGGTGTAGGCATGTTTCTTGGGTCATGATTAGATAGTTTTAAATGTTTCTGAAGTGGAGTTAGTTGGGGAGGTCTGAAAAACAAAGGTTTTCTCATGAGGGGGAGAAGAGGGGACAGATGCGTGAGGGGTGGAGGGAGATGTTGATGGAGGAGAGGATGCGGTAGAAGATCGGGTGGAGCGTTTACCTTGTCTTATGCGATGAGTTGGGCCGGTAGGAAGACGGGTAGGTACCGGGGAAGTAGAGACTGGATTGTTTGGAAGAGTTATGAAGACTGGGATGTCTGTATTTTGAATGGCAGAATTTTACTGGGAGTGGGAAGTGAGATTAGGAAGAGATACTGGGGGAGATGTAGAAACATCTTTGGAAGGAGGGTGAGGGGCGGTGTGAATGAGTTATTAGCGGCGCATTCAAAATACAGTCATTGGATTTTTTTTTACGGCGATATTTGTGGATTCCCAGAATGGTTAATGGTCAATACAAATAAATGTGTCAGACATCAAAAGTCATTTAGCATTATGATAAAGTATTGTGGGGAAAAGGGTACAAATGAGTTAATTAGGATACGTGGACAGAAGAAAGATGAAGAAAAGATCAAGCAATATTAGTTGAGTGATGTCATACGCTAGACCTGTCTCCTAAGGCCCCTCGCCCTCTATCCCTCCAGTGAAGGACAGTACTGGTGTGGGAGTCAGAAAAATCTTGTTTAGGTGCTTCCTGAGGCCAGACTGAGTTTGAGAACTGCCACCTCAGACTCAAACATGTAGGGAAGGCAACTCCTATGAAATACATTATAGAAGCCACCATATTTGGCACATGTCAGGGTTGATAATGCTTTAGCTAGGGAGTCAGATGTTACTGTGACATGGCGGAAACGATCAGGGCGGCTACGGAAAGAAACTGCCTACTTGCTTTTGGAGGCATTGCCGATAGGAGCGTTGTCAGTAAGGGGAGGAAGATCACGAAAACTCGATCCCATTTGGCTGGGCTAAACAGAGTATTCAAGAGGTTTGTTGAAGTGGGGGTAGTAGAAGGGCGGGGACATGACGAAGAGGGAGTAATATTGAGAAAGATAATACTGCGGGGAGGTGGACAATAAGGATGCAGAGTAGTAATATGGGAGGAGGAATGAAGGAGGTGACGTTTGCTATACGTCAACAATCTAGAGTAATATTGGAAAGGTTAAAGATGGGTAAAGCAGTTGATGATGGTTAATAATGGTTAATGGTTAAAAGCAAGATAGATGTGCTAGACATCTAAGGTCATGTAGCACCAAAGTTAATGTTAGGGAAGGGTGGTTGAGTTAGTGATTATTTGTCTAAGCTGGGCAAAGGAATTGGTGAGTGAAAGGGTTAGGGTCGGGTGTGGTAAGGAGTTAGATTAGATGAAGGATATGTATGCATTTGAGGAAAGAGAATAGGTTGAAGCAGAAAGTGTGGTATTCTGCAAGGATAGGGAGGATAGGTGGAGGAAAGCAGAAGTACGGGTTGTTTCAAAACGTGGGCACAATAATAGGATGTGTGGGATTGAAAGGGGAACATTACATAAGGAACATAAGGGTGGATCAGATTGTGACATCAGATAGGAGTGTGTTAGACGGGTGTGGCCAATGCGTAAGTGGGCGAGAGCGGTCTCCCAACGTCTGTTCCAATGAAATGGAGCTGACCAGGAGGAGATTGATAGTTTTACAGAATGTAATTTATTAGTGTGGAGGCTTGACCAAAAAGATTGCCATCGATTATACAAGGTCTTAAAGTGTGGGTAATAATCCGTGGCTGGGATACGTGAGAAGCGTGGTTGGTATGATGTGGACATAGCGGCGTGGCGTGCTAGTGTATCTGCCTGTTCATTGCCGGGTATTCCAACATGGCTGGGCAAAAAAAAGGAGTTGTTGAGTGAATGGGCTAAGATAGGACTAGGTAAGGGGGACTATATCATATGTATGCGTCTGAGGAAGAACAAGTTGTTAAAGCAGAAAGTGTGAGATTCCGTAATGGTCTGACAGGTTGGGAGGTCGGTGAAGGCAGGATAAGTGGGGGAAAGCAGAGGTACGGGCTGGAGCAAAGCGTCCACAGGACAATAGAATGTGTTTAACTGAAAGAGGGACATTAAAGGGGCGGATCTGAAAGTGACATCTGACAGGAATGTTTAGACGGGTGTGGCCAATACGGAAGAGGGCGAGAGCCGGAAAGATTGCCATCGGATGTAGAGGAAAGTCTCAAAGTTGGGCTAATCAATGAAACGTGAGAAACGTGGTCGTTGTGATGTGGACATAGCAGCGGAGCGTGCTTGAGTATGTGACTGTCCGTTGCCCGGGATTCCAACATGGCTGGGCACCCAGCAAAAGATATATGGCATGTGGACAGGTAGAACCAGTTCTGCATTTTACAAACGAGGGGATACACTTCATGAGAGAGAGAGTTATGGGAGTCAAAGGAAAAACAGTGAAAGAGGAAGGGGGTGAGTATGTGTTTTAAGGCAAAAGGGGAGTGCGTACAATTCTGTAGTATGGACACTGGATTCAGGAGGTTAATGGTTAATGGTTAAAAGCAAGATAAATGTGCTAGACATCTAAGGTCATGTAGCACTATAGTTAATGTTAGGGAAGGGTGGTTGAGTTAGTGATTAGTTGTCTAAGCTGGGCAAAGAAATTGGTAAGTGAAAGGGTTAGAGTCGGGTGTGGTAAGGAGTTAGATTAGATGGAGGGTATGTATGAAGAAAGAGAATAGGTTGTTGAAATAGAAAGTGTGGGATTCTGTAAGGATGTCTGATAGGTTGGGAGGTCGGTGAAGGGAGGATAGGTGGGGGAAAGCAGAGGTAAGTATGGACGAGACATAAAGGGAATGTGGGGAAGAGACAATGATAATTGGGGATTGGTATTGGAGGATGTGTAAGAAAGGTCTCTTGAAGGCAAAGGATATGACAAAGGTCAGGTCTGTGAGAGCGGAAACCGCGAATATTCCAATGAAGGATAGTTATACTTTAGTGATATAGATTGTAGTACGTTTTGGAGATTTTGAGGGGGAAGCAGCTAGAGGGTGGGATAAGGACCAAGAGGTCTGATATGGGAGAGGTGTGGGAGTTGGTGTTCTACTAGGAGGGGGTAAGGGGATATTTGTGACATAAGGGATTCACGTGTGTAAGGGATAGAGGGGATGGTGGGAGGGTTACATAAGGGATTCACGTGTGTATCCAGGAGGGAATGGAAGGGATAGAGGGGATGGTGGGAGGGTTAATGTGGGCGGGGTTGGGGTGGGGTGGATGGGCTGTGTTGGGAGGGGTTAGGAGGATAGGGTGTAGGGGGGATATCGTTAGGAGGAGGATGGATATCAGCAGTTACTTGCAGTGTGAAAGGAGCAGGAGTTGTAAGATTTGGAGGTTGAGTGTCAGTTTTCATTAAGTAATCTTGAATATTTTCAATAGTTTCTTCTGAGGAGTTGGTTGGGGGGAGTTTTGTGAGGGGGGGAAGAGAGGATTGGTGTCTCAAGCGTAGGGGCAAAGGAAGGTGGAGGTGTTTGTGTGGTAGGGGAAGAGGGGGTGGAACGTTTGTTCTGTCTGTTACGGGTAGTGCGAGGAGGGAGAGAGGAAGGTGTTGGGGTTGTAGTGGTGATTGGAGTATCTGTAGTAGAGATTGGAGTGTCTGGGTTTAGGATGGCAAAAGAGTTTGACTGGGGAAGGTAGGAGGTAGAAGAGGGGGAGTTAGATGTAGGGTGGGTGGGTTTAGGAGAATTGGTAGAATGAGCAGTATTACTGGAGTAAGGAGTAAGAGAGAAACCACGTCGACGTGCTTCCTGTCTGGCTCCATGTAGTGTGAGTCCAAGTTTGAATCTGAGAGTTGCTACCTCAGACTCAAATTTGTAGGTGGGACAGCCCCTATAAAATACATTATGGGGGCCGCCACAGTTGGCACATGTGCGTGATTGTGCAGAGCAGTTAGATCGGGTATGGCCAGGTTGGGCACATAGTGGGCATCTGGCTGTGGAACGGCAATGTTTGGCTGGATGATCTAGACGCCAACAATTTTGGCACTGACGTGGAGGAGGTTGGTATGGACGAACAGGGAGGGATTCTCCTCCTATGTAGACGTTAAAGGGAAGGTCATGTCTACGGAAGGTAATTTTGGCTATGTTAGTGGGTTTCTTTCGATGACCTCTGGGGGGAATGGAGTAGCATTGTACTGATGTTGCATCATAGTCTGTGAGACAGGCAAGTAGGTCTTCTCCACAGTCTGACCAATCTTTGTCATAGACTGGGCAATTTGCTGGGGAGATTGAAACTGTTCCGGTGCAAGTATTGAGGGTTGGATGGGGTTCTGCAAGGATGGGGTTACCATATAGGTCAGTTACTTTTGTTAATGCTATAGCTTGGTTTTCGGATGTTACAGTGACAAGACGGGAGCGGTCGGGTCGGCTACGGAAAGAGACTACCTACTTGTTTTTGGAGACATTGTTGGAAGAGAAGGGTGTTGTCAGAGTAGGGAGCTGTGGGAGGGATCACGAAAAATTGGTCCCATTTGGCTGCACTAAAGAGAGTATTCAAGATTGTTGTAGAGATAGGGGTAGTAGAAGGGCGGGGGCGTGACGAAGATGGAGTAGTGTTGAGGGAGGTAGTGTTATGGAGAGGTGGGCAATAAGGCTGTAAGGTATTAATAAGGGAGGATGGGGTGGTTGATGTTGGAGGTTGTGGGGGTAGAGGTGTTGAAGTTGAGCTTGCTGGGAGAGTGGAAATGTTCCTTAAGGGTTGATTGTTGGCTACTGTACTAGTAGGCATTGATGAGGGGGTAGTTATTGCAGTGTACGGAGCCGTGGTCAAAGGAGAGCCTGGGGTCAGGGAATCGGGTGGGTTAACATCGTTGGGGCTATTTGATAAAGGGGCAAGCCTCATTGCCCCTAATAGTGGGGATATGTTTTCATTACTGGCTATGGTAAGCCTGGTTATGTTGGGGATAAAAACAGTCCACTCCTCAGGGTCCCCTTGAGGGGTAAGGGCTAGGTAACAAATCAGGGGAATACCGTGCCCATGGCTCCCTCAGGCCGTTCAGGACTGGCACAAAGTCAGCCATTCATCCTTTCAGTACGGCTCTCACACCTTAGGAGGTGGATAGCAGAAGGGTTTGGTGAAGGGACAGAAACGAAAAGTGGGAAGGAAAAAAAAAAAAAAGGGCCATGCAAAATTAGTTGAGTCGAGGGCTGAGTCCCAAGGTTGGGGAGTTCCCCATCATTGGGTCCCAGTCTCCGCCTCCTAAGCCCCCCCACGACAACAACGGGCAAGGGATTGGGGGGGTGGATTCAGGAGGGAGGGGGTACTTGAAAGTGCGAGTTGGGAAGATTACTGCGAAACAAGCTCCAGAATGGTTAATGGTTAAAAGCAAGAGAAATGTGCTAGACATCTAGGGTCATGTAGCACTATAGTTAATGTTAGGGAAGGGTGGTTGAGTTAGTGATTAGTTGTCTAAGCTGGGCATTGGTGAGTGAAAGGGTTAGGGTCGGGTGTGGTAAGGAGTTAGATTAGATGAAGGATATGTATGCGTTTGAGGAAAGAGAATAGGTTGTTGAAGCAGAAAGTGTGGGATTCTGTAAGGATGTCGGATAATTTGGGAGGTCGGTGAAGGGAGGATAGGTGGGGGAAAGCAGAGGTACGGGTTGTTTCAAAACGTGGGCACGACAATAGGATGTGTGGGATTGAAAGGGGAACATTACATAAGGAACATAAGGGTGGATCAGATTGTGACATCAGATAGGAGTGTGTTAGACGGGTGTGGCCAATGCGTAGTCGGGCGAGAGCGGTCTCCCAACGTCTGTTCCGATGAAATGGAGCTGACCAGGAGGAGATTGATAGTTTTACAGAATGTAATTTATTAGTGCGGAGGCTTGACCAAAAAGATTGCCATCGATTATACAAGAAGGTCTTAAAGTGTGGGTAATAATCCGTGGCTGGGATACGTGAGAAGCGTGATTGGTATGATGTGGACATAGAGGCGTGGCGTGCTAGTGTATCTGCCTGTTCATTGCCGGGGATTCCAACATGGCTGGGCACCCAGCAAAATTTGATTGTTTTATGGCGTGTGGATAGGTAGAACAACCAGTTCTGGATCTTACAAACAAGGGGGTTGGTGGTGCGTATTGACTTTATGAGAGTTAATGAGTTACGGGAGTCAGTAAAAATTGTAAAAGAGGAAGAGGAGAGTGAGTATATGTGTTTTAGAGCAAAAAGGAGTGCATACAGTTCTGTAGTAAGGACACTGGATTCAGGAGGAAGGGAGTATTTGAAAGTACGAGTTGGGAAGATTACTACAAAACCAGCACCGGAGGTGGATTTGGAGCCATCAGTATATACGTGAATACTAGAGGAATGAGTGGAGACATGGTCAAGGAAATGTGTGAGAAGGACAGTAGGAGGGATATTTGATTTTGGTGGGTCGGGGAAAACAGAAGAGCAAATATGGGGGTGAGGTATAAGCCATGGAGGGACGGAATGGACAGAGAACGGGAGAGGTTGGAGATGGGGGAAAGGGGAATGGGAGAGGAGGGTATCCATGCGAGTGGAGAAAGGAGTAGGTAATCGTGGAGATGAAGTTAAGGTAAGAAGTAGGGGTTGTGGGATAGTTTAGTGAGGGAAAGTTGGTGGAATCGAACATAGCATCGGAGAGAGAGAAGGGCACGACGTCGAGATAGAGATGGTATGCCTGATTCAGTGTACAGGCTCTCAACTGGGGAGGAGCGAAAGGCGCTTAGTGCTAAGCGAAGACCACAGTGATGGATTGTATCAAGATGGGCAAGGAGAGAAGTTCAGGCAGAGGAGTAGATATGGCATCCATAATCAAGAGTGGAGAGGATCAAAGTAACATGAAGATGAAGGAGAGTTTTGCGATCTGAGCCCCATGATATATGGGATAGAGTTTTTAAGATTCGAAGACGGCGGAGAGCTTTTTCTTTAATGTGTAGAATATGGTCTCGCCAGGACAGTTTGGAGTCAAAAATGACACCTAGGAATTTGCCAGAGGAACGGCATTGGAGTGGAGTGTCATATAAGAAGAGTGGGGGTAGGGGACCTACACGTGAGCGAGAGAAAAGGATGGAGAAAGATTTAGAGGTAGAAAAGCGGAAGCCATGGTTTGTGGCCCAGGAAGATACTGATGAGATTGCAGATTGAAGAAATTGGTAGAGATTTGGTATGGATGTGTCAGAGGCATAGATGGTTAAATCATCAACATATAGTGATGACCGGGCTCCTGGTGGTAAAACAATATCATTAACAGCAAGAAGGAATAAAGTGGTACTGAGCACACTGCCTTGTGGGACACCTTCGATTTGGGGAAAGAAAGATGATGTGGCAGAGGCGATTTTGACCTGGAAAGTGCATTGGGAGAGGAAGGACTTTATGAAGACACCCATGTTTCCACGTATGCCTAGAGAAGACAGTTGTTGGAGAATATGGTACCGCCATGTCGTATCATATGCTTTTTCTAAATAAAAAAAAAAAAGATTTGATTTGGAGTACCTCTCTTGTAGCGGTACCTGTTCCAGGCTGCACGTTTTAAGCGAAGTGCTTTAGTGCAATCAGAATTCCACCATGGAACACATTTGGAGGTATATTGTCTTGAGGTTCGAGGGATAGCTGTATGTGCAGCTCTTAAGACTGTATTTGTGAAATACTGTATCATTTCTGAAATGGAGGTGAGGGAGGATGGAGGGGTATGAATAGCAGAGAGTGAAGTGAAAGTGTGCCAGTCGGCTCTATCAAAGCACCAGCGTGGGGAATTAGGGAGTGGTACGTATGAAGTAGGAGAAAGGAGAACTGGAAAGTGGTCACTAGAGGGAAAGTGGTCTAAAACTGACCAGTGGAAATCTAAATGAAGAGAAGGGGAGCAAAGAGAGAGGTCAATGCATGAAAAAGATTGCGTGCGTGTATCAAAGTGTGTGGGGCGATCTGAATTTAGAATAGTAAGGTCAGCTGTGGAGAGAAAGCGCTCTAGAGATCGGCCTCGGGAGTTTGTGATAGAATCACCCCATAGAGTGTGGCGGCAGTTAAAGTCACCAACTATGAGGAAAGGTGGTTGAAGTTGGGAAATTAGATTTTCAAAGTCAATAGGGTGGGAAGGGGAGAAGTAGACTGAAATCACTGTGATCCAACGATGAAGGAAGATACGGATAACTGTGCAAGGGACATTGGTTTGAAAGGGAGGTGTGACATAAGGTGTTTTCTGATTGATAAGTATGGATGAGACATAAAGGGAATGTGGGGAAGAGACAAAATGATAATTGGGGATGGGGATTGGTATTGGAGGATGTGTAAGAAAGGTCTCTTGAAGGCATACAATAGATGGATTATAAGAGGAAAGGATATGACGAAGGTCAGGTCTGTGGGAGCGGAAACCGCGAATATTCCAATGAAGGATAGTTATACTTTACTGATATAGATTGTACTACGTGTTGGAGATTTTGAGGGGGAAGAAGCTAGAGGGTGGGAAAAGGATTGAGAGGTCTGAGATGGGAGAGGTGTGGGAGTTGGTGTTCTACTAAGAGGGGTATTAGGAGATGGAGGGTCTGAGGAAGGGGATACTTGTGACATGAGGGATTCACGTGTGTATCCAGGAGGGAGTGGAAGGGATAGAGGGGATGGTGGGTGGGTTAATGTGGGCGGGGTTGGGGTTGGGGGGATGGGCTGTGTTGGGAGGGGGTAGGAGGATTGGGTGTAGGGGGGATATCGTTAGGAGGAGGATGGATATCAGCAGTTACTTGGTGTGTGGAAGGAGCAGGAGTTGTATTTGGAGGTTGAGTGTCAGTTTTTCATGAGGTAATCTTGAATATTTTCAATGGTTTCTTCTGAGGAGTTGGTTGGGGAGTTTTTGGGGATAAAGGATTTCTTGTGAGGGGGGGAAGAGAAGACTGGTGTCTCAAGCATAGGAGCAAAGGAAAGTGGAGGTGATTGTGTGGTAGGGGAAGAGGGGGTGGAACGTTTGTTCTGTCTGTTACGGGTTGTGCGAGGAGGGAGAGGGGAAGGTGTTGGGGTTGTAGTGGTGATTGAAGTATCTGTAGTAGAGATTGGAGTGTCTGGATTTAGGATGGCAAAAGAGTTTGACTGGGGAATGTAGGAGGTAGAAGAGGGGGGGTTAGATGTAGGGGGGGTGGGTTTAGGAGAATTGGTAGAATGAGCAGTATTACTGGAGTAAGGAGTAAGAGAGAAACCAACTCGACGTGCTTCTTGTCTGGCTTCACGTAGTGTGAGTCCAAGTTTGAATCTGAGAGTTGCTACCTCAGACTCAAATTTGTAGGTGGGACAGCCCCTATAAAATACATTATGGGGGCCGCCACAGTTGGCACATGTGCGTGATTGTGCAGGGCAGTTAGATCGGGTATGGCCAGGTTGGGCACATAGTGGGCATCTGGCTGTGGAACGGCAATGTTTGGCTGGGTGTCCTAAACGCCAACAGTTTTGGCACTGATGTGGAGGAGGTTGGTATGGACGAACAGGGAGGGATTCTCCTCCTATATAGACGTTAAAGGGAAGGTCATGTCTACGGAAGGTAATTTTGGCTATGTTAGTAGGTTTCTTTCGATGACCTCTGGGGGGAATGGAGTAGCATTGCACTGATGTTGCATCATAGTCTGTGAGACAGGCAAGTAGATCTTCTCCACAATCTGACCAATCTTTGTCATAGATTGGGCAATTTGCTGGGGAGATTGAAACTGTTCCAGTGCAAGTATTGAGGGTTGGATGGGGTTCTGCAAGGATGGGGTTACCATATAGGTCTGTTAGGTTGTTAATGCTATAGCTTGGTTTTCGGATGTTACTGTGACAAGACGGGAGCGGTCGGGTCGGCTACGGAAAGAGACTTTACCTACTTGTTTTTGGAGACATTGTTGGAAGAGAAGGGTGTTGTCAGAGTAGGGAGCTGTGGGAGGGATCACGAAAAATTGGTCCCATTTGGCTGTGCTGAAGAGGGTATTCAAAATTGTTGTAGAGATAGGGGTGGTCGAAGGGCGGGGGCGCGACGAAGATGGAGTAGTGTTGAGGGAGGTAGTGTTATGGGGAGGTGGGCAATAAGGCTGTAAGGTATTAATAAGGGAGGATGGGGTGGTTGATGTTGGAGGTTGTGGGGGTAGAGGTGTTGAAGTTGAGCTTGCTGGGAGAGTGGAAATGTTCCTTAAGGGTTGATTGTTGGCTACTGTACTAGTAGGTATTGATGAGGGGGTAGTTATTGCAGTGTTTGGAGCCGTGGTCAAAGGAGAGCCTGGGGTCAGGGAATCGGTTGAGTTTACATCTTTGGGGCTATTTGATAAAGGGGCAAGCCTCATTGCCCCTAATAGTGGAGATAAGTTTTCATTACTGGCCATGGTAAGCCTGGATTATGTTGGGGATAAAAACAGTCCACCCCTCAGGGTCCCCTTGAGGGGTAAGGGCTAGATAACTAAATCAGGGGAATACCGTGCCCATGGCTCCCTCAGGCCGTTCAGGACTGGCACAAAGTCAGCCTTTCATCCTTTCAGCACGGCTCTCACACTTTAGGAGGTGGATAGTAGAAGGGTTTGGTGAAGGGACAGAAACGAAAGGTGGGAAGGAAAATAAAGACCATGCAAAATTAGTTGAGTCGAGGGCTGAGTCCCAAGGTTGGGGAGTTCCCCATCATTGGGTCCCAGTCTCCGCCTCCTAAGCCCCCCCACGACAACAACGGGCAAGGGATTGGGGGGGACAAGCTCCAGAAATGGAGGTGGAGTCATTAGTGTAAACATGAATACTGAAGGAATGAGTGGAGAATCCAATGCAGGGGGATCCCCTATTGGACTTCAGTCTCCGTCTCCTAAGTCCCCCCCCCCCAACAACGAGGAGCAAAGGATGGGGTGGGGGGTCCAAGACAGTGATCCCATACATTGGTTTCCACTGGTTTTCAGTGTGCGAAGTGGGTGGGATCTATACGTAAACGGGCAAGGGGTGGAAAGTATAACCGCAAAAGCCGGAGCCACTGGGCACCGCCTGGTGATTTCGTTCATCGGGCGCTCGGACTATTTGACGTCAAATGTACCCGTTGACGGGTTTGCCCTTTGATCAGGCCCATGGTTGAGGAGATCCCCCACTTTTGAGTGTCTCCGTCTCCTAAGACCCCCACCCCGGCAACAACTAGTATGAGACTGCCGGGAAATGCACTGGGCAAATGAATATCACCTTTGGTTCAGTCTGAATTTTATGAGATTTCTAACAATGGCATTTTTCAGGAATGCATACGACGCACCATTCAAGTTCTGGAATCGCAGGAACGAAGTCTGGCTCTTGGAAGCTGTATAACATGGTATCTGTCGACTAGATTTACGGAAGCGTGTTCACCGGCAGTCAATCAAGCTGTTTAAAAATGTATTTCAAAGTACTTAAAATTTAAATTGTGTACATGGTTTTTATTTGCACTATTGAGATGAAATGTAAAAAAAATCAATGTGACCATTACTTTAATCTTTTAGAGATTATTATTAAACAATCAGTAAATATTATACGTTTTTTCTTCGACTACCTTTGGAAATTCCGTTACATACCTTCTTTCGTATAATCAAACTGCTTTGTATTAACAGTAGATAAAACAATGGTGGTACCACAATTCCCATTTCTTATTTTTAAAGGAAAAAAATAAAACACGTTCATCACCATTCCATTTATACTGATGCACCACTACTTGTAACAACACAGTGTTTACTAGGATGAGGCAGGGGTAGTTACAGTAACCATGAGCAAATGACCGCTCTCTACATGTCAACCCACTTCTTGATTACGATAACACATCTTTCATCGGATTTGAAATTTATAAAGAATTATTTTTAAACATTTAAAAAGGAAATTTCCTAGAGACAAAGGATGTTTGAGAAACGCTAAGATTAGTTAGGAAACCCCTGAGACCCATGTGAACCTAAGAACAGCAACACCTCCCTGAGCATAAAATTATTAGTAATATAAAGATTGGCCACTGGTAATGCTTTACAAGCTACTGTGCCACCACTTCCTCATCCTTTACCACAGCGATAGGAAAGAAGACATGGCTGGTTTTGCACCTTTGTTTTTATGACATACTGGTTTTCCCTGGATTTGACTGCCGTTGTTCTGTTTACTTAAAAAAAATGGTTGAGCTGCCACTCTTTATCCTTGACTTCTAAATGCAGCATAAATGAAATCAAAAGCGAATCTAAACCAAATAATCAAACAAACATCTATGACCTTGGAAAAGCATCTTTGTCTGAGAACTAACTAGGTTCTCGCTCGTGGTGTTACTCGTGGAATGCGCTCCCACTAAGCGAACAATTGGCAGCAAACCCTTGGAGGAACCATCAAGCCGAGATTGATTTCACACCTTTACACCTCAAGCACAACTTGCACCTGTATGTAGGCATTTTTCGGAAAACATCTAAAATGCCTTATGAAAAGAATGTATTAATGTGTATATATAGATATATATATAAAAATCATGCATGGATATTTTGATATGGGTATTCAAATGCATGGGGTCACCAATAACCAACAACATATTAAACTTCACACTGCCCATAGGTTTAATGGAATTCTCGAAAGTACAATCAAAGCTACTCTATCTATTACATTCTACAATATTTAGTATAAAATAAGTAACAATATTTCCTTACAGTCTGGTCAGGACATTTCAAATACTTTTACTCTTCAACTTAAATTCATGACTGTAAAAAGCATGAGATACTAATTCAAAAACACTTTCACAAGGCCAGTGGGAGAAGCATCTTACATATATATGTAGCAAACAACACACTACCACACTTGAGAAACCCAAGTTAATGTGTTTCATGAGGATATATAATAAATATTAAGAACCGTGTGGCATTCATCAAATGAATTTAAGAGTACAACTCCCTTAGCCCCAAACGTACGGTGTGACAGGCAGAACAAATATGTAAAAATGATAAAATGGAGGACTAAAGCATTTTACATGCAAAAAAGGGGTGACAGAAATGCGTCAAGTGGGGGAGAGGGGAATCAATTCTCTATGTACAATATATAATACAAGTTACACTGAATCAAAATATATGGCAACAAGGTATCCTTCCCCAAGATACATGAAAGCCACGCGAAGTAACTGCTAATTACAGCCAAAATTAACCAATAAGGACCTACCAGAGAACCTACTATTCGAGCCTAAATTTGTGCAGACCATACAGTATATCACAATAGTTTTACAAATCAGGATTTACACCTATCACAGCAAAAAAACAACAATTTGTACAAAACTTGTCAAAGGGCAGTCTATTAAGTGACCCACATGCAGTATTATGATGATGCAGATACCTATGACAACATTACAATGCTAGTGAAAAATGATGAGGTGATGACAAAGTAATAGTAATAGTAATTTGTAACTATAATAGTAGTAATAATCATAATAATAAAAAATTACAATATAACTTTAATAATTACAATAACCTAGAAAGAGACAGAATATGAAATGTGCTACTAACATAGTCATAATATCAGCATGGAAAGAATGAAGTAAATTAAGAGAATGCTGAACACGAACAAGGGAATACAAATCACACTGACACTATACAGTCAAGAAATAATATTGTTCAGTACTTATAAAACATGGAAAAAGGAAGAACAACAACAAATGACAATGAAAGGCCTAGGAAAGAGAGAAGGTGTTCCTCCATGTACAGTTAACACTCACTCTTACATGCACTCTTTTGGGGTCAAGCGCCTGAGAGACTTATTCGTTTTTTTATGAAAATTAATAGTTAACAAAATATCATTTAAAAATTGATATCAATAACAGTAATATTTGTACTAAAACATGGGCAAATGAGCAAAAATATAGAATAAAATTAACCTAACACCTAACATCTCGGAAAGATAAAAAAGAAAAAGGACCTAAAATTGTAACCCTAACACATTAATGACTAGTTAAAACCATAACTATAAATCTCTAGTATTATCACTGAGCATGATCAGAAACTAAGAAGAGGACCCGCATTAAAATAAATTCGTACACAACGAATTTGTCATATAATAATCAATCATCCAAAAAATACAGCTGTCATCCATACACCCTCACTCCATTCTATAAGAGTGGTAAATAAATTAAATATTAAAATATGCCCAAACTTGATAAGCAATTCCAATCTTATTTTCTCTTTTCATCAATCTTTTACATGGTCATTATAAATACCTCTACATGTTGGAAAGTGTTGCAATTGCTAACCAAGTTGGACTGCAAGCACCCACCCAGCTCCTAACTTTTGCCTATCCACGTGTCTCTGACCAATCCATCCCTCCCTACAACCTATCCCAGACCTAGCCACAATATTATAAACCTCCTCATACGCAAAGGGGCATCAGCCTAACAATTTTCCTAACAGCAAGCTAAGAGGCTCCAATGCAAGGGGGAGATTTCCTAACTGCCAAATGACTGTCAAATACTGTAGCCTATCAAATAATTTGCCTACCTCATACTGTCATTTGACTGGGCCTATCACAAAAATGAGAATCACTTTGCAAGGTGACATTATTGGAAACTTCCTTTGTGTCTGTTGACACTAAATTTACTCTCTCTCTCCCTCTCTCTCTCTCTTTCACACAATTCAAACAATGCAATTGTGTATAACAATTCTTTTCAAAGCTAACATGATAATTATTCTCTCAAGTCTTGACCCCAAATAAGCAGTAAGGTGCATAGGTGTGTATGTTACAATAATTGTTGGTGCATTTGAGGGTTACATTATTTTCTCCCTAAAACTCATACAATATAATGTTAGTAATTCAGATTCAATATTGATGAGGGTACAATACACAAGTTTGATTAGCTTATTCCCTCATAAACCAGCCTATGTCGTTTTCAGTTAATGGCGCAACTATCAACACTGGCATGCAATGTGTTCACACAGAGAGCGAACAAATAAACCACTTGACTGTCAGGGGAATATTCCAACTTTAAGGCACAGTCTAGGACAAAACAGACAAGAGCTCCAAAAAGGGCGACAAACTTCATCCATATTACCAATCTAAGTTAAGATCATACCAAAATAATACTCGAAAGCCATGATTTGACTGCATGTTTGAGCAGTCGGCAAGGAAGAAAAATAATATATATTTTTTACATTTCCCTTTAACAAGGAAATTCAAGATATTAGAAGGTTGTTTTCACAATTTTGGGCAGCTAGAAATGGGCAAGACTGGGGCTACACCAATACAATTTTATACATCAAATAATTACATAGCTTTCTGATAGTGCCATGAGGGTCAAAAATCATTAAACTGCTGCTCCGTGTCTAGTCTATTGCCATTAGAATATTACTAGTGAAGCCTCCGATGTTAAAACCTCTTGGCTCTAGACGAGGAGTGCCAGTTTACATTTAAATGAAAAATATAAGAAAAAAGGCAGGCCAAAACTATGTACTTGTCACTATACAGAACCAACCAACTCCACTATTAGGGGTATGAAAGCCTGGGATCATTTGCTAAAATTTCTTAAAACAAGTGTTTTGGATTGTAAATTGAGAAATCTTCTTTGAATTTTTATATATTTTTAGCCTTTTTCATAAATGTTCAATCAATTATCTTCTTTAGATTCTTATTCATACTATGAAGAAGAGAGGGAAATCATGGGGAGAAAGCTTACAACTGTCCCAAACTTTTGACATTTGTTTTCCAATTGAAAATGTGTTGCATGGAATAACATCTCTTAGCTGGTAAAACTGCTACATACACCTAGGGTAAACCTTTACTTGTTGCAGTGTAGCTAAACATTCACACTGTACAGTGGTAAAAATATATTTCCAAAAGTAGTTCTCTAATTTTGTTCAAAAACATAACTTTGATGCATGTACAATATCAAGATTTACAAAGGCCAAGAGTAAAATGATGTACCCCTAAGTGGAGCTAGCAAGGCCAACACTTGCACAACCTTGTTGCCCTGTAGCCAACTAACAAGTCACCATTACATTTGCAAGTAGTAATTATACTGACATACTTAGGGCATGCAAGAAACACTGCAAATAACAACACTACTGACAATATTTTGTCTACAGATACACCAAACAAACTGCTACCAGGGTTGCCAGAGACAGTAAGACCACCATGATCTGAGGTTGCTACAATCCCAAGTACACATGGATGCACCTAAAAAAAGACTATTAGCTAGTAGTCTGACTGCCACTGTCACCCTTACAAAATTTAAGATTTCAAAAATGTTTAACCCAGATACGTTAAATTGCCCCTAACAATGAATTCCTATCTGCCCCCGATGGATCCCTAAATCAATCCTATATCAGAATAAAAATAATAAATGCCCCTCACTATTAGCCCATATATCAAGTTTCATATTGTGTAAAATATTCTATCATTTTCAGCCCCCTAACAAGAACCAAAGAGTTGACAATGTATACAAAGATGATATGTCTATCTCTGGAAGGTGTCTGATGTAAGAAAATGGTCTCAAGAATGTACTTAAACTTCGAACACTCTTTGGCTCTTAATCCTAATAATTTTGTTTTGTTTCTCATGTTTACTCTTCAAGAACCTCTATACCCCTTTTACAACAAATGAAGCTAAGGGTCCCACTTGATATCATTACTAAACAATGTAGTTCTTCCCCTATAACATGCCCCACTCATAAACATCATTTTATCAGTAACATCTATTGCACAGCATGTAACCCATCTATCAATGATTCATGTGTAAAGACTTTCAAGAGAGAAAAAAATGTGATATTTAACTTACTTTGCATAACAGTACAAAAAATCAAAAAATCACTATGATCACAGTCGTTTCCATTAAGTCCTATGTGTGCACTGGGAAAACAAATTATGGTTTACCCTGAAGCAGTAGGATCTTAAAAAGGGGGAAAAAAAAAGGTAATAATAATAGTAAAAAATTAGACAGAATCTCATACAACAGTGCCAAATACTGTAACAAACTGGCTTAACCAGTGATATGAAAAAATTCTGCCAGGTCCTAAAGCTTCAGATTAAACCAGTAAAGCACAGTACAACAACCAGCCTGAGTACCACTTAGCCTAATAGTCTGTCTGTAGCTATTGTATTTACGTAAGCATTGATATCCACAGAGCTCATTTTAAAACTTGAGAAAAATGGGGCTCTTGGGGATTTGCAAGTGCTAACAGAATTCATACTTCTGCTTTATTGTTTCTCTACTTTGACATAGGTGATTTGCTCAACACGTATGTGAAGTTATATGTAGCACCATATTAGTTATAAAAGTGTTTGGGTCATCCAATACACTGAAGACAGTGGAAGAGCCAGGCTGGTAGATCTACTGCTAAAGAGGCACACGCTACCCCAGACCTTCTACATCACTCCTGCAATACAACATCCTGCAGATGGATTCTAGCCCACCTTGCATAGATGAGAAATAATGACAAAATACTACATGACCTAAACAACAATGACTTGTGAGAAATATATATGGTCATGGATACCATGATTGGCACAAGGAAAGACTTATTACAAGAAGTGATCATGTAGAAAATAAAAACTTCATGTATTTACATATCTTACATAATACAAATCATCACTGTACCTACATACAAGGTTATGTGAAATACGTGACAGGAGAATGTAGCTTGAATGGGGCAGCCTCTACATGATGCACCCACTCAAACGTCACTACCCCTCTGTTAAGGGGCAGGACACAAGTGTTCTAGTGCTGATGTTCTGTGCTGGGGACTAAGCCTCCCACCTAGAGTCCCTCCCACCAGGGGCTGACCACCCCCCTCCCTCCGCTTTCCCCCACCCAGTCCGCGAAGTCCCTCCCTCGACGATGCGCGCGGCAGCCACCTCTCGCTAGTGCCTGCTCCTTCCCTGTTGCGGCTCAACGTCTTCCACAGATGTTGCAGTGAGAGCGTTCAGCATTCTGAAGGGCTAGACAGCAATGCATGGCAGGCAAGCTGAGGAGAGTGGCTGAGAGAAGAAGTGGATCCCTCCCCCCACCCAGGCACAGGGTTGAAAGGATCCCCCTGGCCTCCTAACTGCACACGCCACAGAGCTCGGCCAGGACGCTAATTCCCTCATCCTGGGCTCTGGTTTTGACATGATCGCAGCACCACCTGTTGGGAGGGAAAAACAGTTAAGAAAACTATTTAGCAACTTCCAGTGTTCAAGATATGTAAATCAATGAAAATCTTTCTAAGACTTTCAATAAAAAATCTTGAAGACACTTACTTTCAGTTTCCCAAGCAAAAAGGACTTTTCAGCAGATTCTTACCTGCTCACACTCCATATTGTTGGGTCAGGCGTTCCTTTAATGGAGGTGGGAACTGTTCCGTGAAACGTTTCCAATTCTCCTCACCAACTTGCTCCTTGAAGCAATGAAGGATCTGGAAAATAGGATGGCAAAAAACTAAGTTGGTGATACTAAAGGAAGAAGATGAGACAGGGAGGAAAGGACATGAAGGGGAGGGAGGAGTGGAGAAAAAGAGGCTGAGAATGAGGATGGAGGAGCAGGCTGAAGGATGAGGAACTGAAGCGAGAAAGAGGAAGGAGAGAATGGTAGAAGGCCAAAGGTAAACAAAATCCACTATCAATGCACACTAGAAGATTCAACTTATTGTCAGTAAAAAAGTCCGCTTGAAATACTGCACCTTATGGAACATCTCCTTGAGATCTTGCTTGGGGTTGACCCAAGAGGCAATGGCATCGCAGAAGAAAATGAAATCCTCCACCACTCCGCCTGGATTTACGCTGATCATGTTGCATACACCCCTAAAGGCAGAGTCCTTCTCCTCGTTGTCTCGAATGTTGCGTAGGGAGATGCACCTGCAGGGGGGTGGGGGATTTTCCGGCAAAGAGGCACCACATGACATATTTGCCACGATGACCAGCAGGAGTCACACAGCAGTAGTAGGTGGGCATTGAGGGGAGGGGGGGGGGATGGGAAGAAAGCAGAGAGAGAGAGAGAGAAAGAGAAAAAAAGATGGTTGGTTAAAGGGCTCTGGTCTCTGCCACAAACCTAAATACACACAATGCAGGCTCCAGCCAAACCTCAAGAGATATGGTTCATTCTGACTCTAAAGTGTCCAATCAAACTCATCTTGAGAAAAAATCTTGAATTTTGTTCAAACTGACTCAAAACCAATCTAAAGAGGTTTGTCAAGGAGAAATAATTCCTAGAGTAAAACTCAAATGAAATGTAAAATGAGGGACACTGACAGACACAGCTAGTCTTGAAAATAATAATAATAAGGATAATAATGATAATAGTAGTAAGAATAACAATAATGATAACAAAATAACAGTAATGACAATAAACATATGGGAAAAGTAAAACCATCAAAATTAACTAAATCAATTTCAAATAAATGAACCAAGATTAAATTTCAAAAGTAACATGAACAATTCTTTTTTCGTGCTACAAAAAATTAAGCACGGGGGACATTAAACTAACAAGCATGTGAATTTCAACTTTAAACATGGATATGGCAGACTGTACATTTACAAAACACTTTTATAAAGCATAATAACAGAGGGAGGGATAAAATTAAAATTTAAAAAATCAGTGCCACCTATCAAATGAATGACAAGAAACAAAGATATACAAAGCTATGAAATTCTACAAAATCATTTTTTTTTCATCACTGCCAATGAAAGAAATTATGAAGTTCATTTTTTTTTCTTTTTTTTTTTTCTTTTTTAAGATTGATTTCAATGTTAAAGGGCAAATCTTTCATTGGCAAGTGTACTTAAAACTAAAGTTAATTTTATCATTTACTTATGATTTACATCTAAAATTATGCTAAAGAACTATAAAACATAGAAGCTATCTTACTAGCAACAAAATGTACCTAACCTGGGGTGACTGGTTCAAACAACCAAACATCTTTAAAATCTAAAGTAAAATAAAATAAACAAATGAATGAAAAGAGAAAAAATGTCATGCTTAAACCAACAAAAATTACTTTTAACAAAAGGTCTGATGTTTGTGCATCTAGCTTTGACTGGCTAGACCTAGATGATTAAGCTTGGTGAACCACTGACCCAGGCTAGGTAGCGTAGGTATGTTAAAATCCCACAGACTCTCTTCTTTAATAATACTGAAAGCTTACTAGAAAGGACTTTTGACTGTGGGCTAGACTCACTCGGGTGCAAGAACAGTTTTTCCTTTTCTCTTTGGATTATTATTATTATTTTTTTTAATTATGAGAATGACAAGACT
Organism: Penaeus monodon; assembly: GCF_015228065.2. NCBI lineage: Eukaryota > Metazoa > Arthropoda > Malacostraca > Decapoda > Penaeidae > Penaeus > Penaeus monodon. The sequence goes on along the minus strand of NC_051423.1, from coordinate 30,720,354 downwards.
TTTTTTTTATTCTAGTCTCCAGCATTATCCTGAGATGAAGAGGCCAGACTTGTCTCAAAATCTTTGCCTCCACTTAGGCAATGTGGAGACCGGAATACTTAAAGAAATATTTAAATCAAAAAAAGAAAGAAAAGAAAAGAAAAGAAAAAATCCCATAGTTAATACCACACTCTGGCACCAAAATGGTCAAATATTTGACACTATGCATTTAATATGGTGAAGATATAAATATCTAAGATAGACAACAACTTTAGCAAAAATATATATAAAGAGCTTAAAGTGTTACTAACAGTGAAGAGGCATTGATTAAAAAAAATATATAGTAGAAACATTAATGTGGAGATAATGCTAAATGGAAGTCAAAGATACAACTGAAACTGAGGGTTTACACACCACTGCCTGATAAACTGTTGCAACAGGGGAGCCACTTCATTGGGGCACACATAGCCTAGGCGTCCAATTGTAATGGCTAAAGAGCACAGCAACACGCAGGAAAAAAGAAAAGGAGAAAGAAAACCATGACATAATGATAACAAACCTATGGGGGGAGATTGGTAACAATAACAAGTAATAATTATAATAATAACAATAATAACAATACTAATTATAATAATAATAATAATAATAATAATAGCAACAATAATAATCAAATAAGTATAAACTCAGTGACAAGGTAATAATAATACAAAATTACTGGTTACTTATAAAAACATTAACAAAGTATAAAGTGCATGTATGTAAATAAGTATGTAGTGTTTGTGTATGCTTGCATATATAAGCATCTGTTTTTTGTGGGGTTTTAATGGTTAAACTTTAGTGTGATGATTTTATTCAATGGAGAGGCTGCTGGCAACATATCAAAATAGTAATAACAATAACATTAATAATAATAATAATAATAATAATAATAATAATAATAATAATAATAATAATAATAATAACAATAATAATAATAATAACAACAACAATAATAATTTCATCCTAAAATAATTCAAATAGGTTTACTCAAGTGCTACACAGAGCAGGCTAACTACCAGGTCCTGTGTTCCGTTCTGTTAACCCAGTCTAAAACCAAGAAGGGCACAGGGCCTTTGGGACAAGCTACTCCCACCCAAAATTAAATATACTGTACACAGAAAATAAAACCATAATGAAAACAGGGGTAAAACAAGTAATAATAATAATAACAATAATAAAAAAAAAAATTAACAAAATTGAAATCAAGAAATGATTCCTTACTATAGTAAATATCTATACAGGCAAAACATTTCACTTGTAATGCATACAATTCTCTTTTTTTTTCTCTCTTTCATCAAATTCAACTTCCAATTCATGTACCTAAGTAATATTTAGGGGACAGGAAACTTGAATCCAAGATGCTAAGGATGGAAATCTAGTACACTTTGGAATACTAAGTACACTAAATTATGTACAATTAAAAAAAAAAAAAAAAAAATTAAGGCATTTATCAAAAATAATAAACACTTAAGACTATAACAATAATTCAAATTTCCTTCTTGGTCATTGATGACAAAAGGACAAGCTAGGGAGCATGATAATGGCATTACACACTTTCCAAGAAAGTCTATCTTTACTGCAGTTGACAAGGACAAGGCACAGCATCTCTGACTTAATGGATGAACGTAATGCAAACTAGAATCAGATCAGTATAAGACAAACTTTCTTCTCTCTAAATCAATTCACTTGTCTTAGTGGTTCTGCATGCTAAAAATATTTATCAAATTTTACTCCAAAACAGAAAAATAAGTAAACAGGGGAAACCATAAATGAGGCACAAATGTTTACTACTTAGCACATTGAAAAGACTTTGGTTACAACCCAACAGTTACAAGTAAGTGTGCTGCCATGTCAAGCAAGAAATAGCATATCAGATCCTGCACTTACTGAACAGAACATCCATGTGCTAGCTTGTCCTGTCAGTCTTCAAGGAATCAGGAATCCCCAGGACTAACCACTCAAATTCCACAAACCTAGGATTCCTAGGATCTCACTGACATAAGTCCCAAATAAAAGCAGTGGCATTAAGTGCAACTTGATGGGTAACCACTATGTGATGAATGCTTATTACTCTGCCAATACTTTACAAGCAGCATACATAGAAAAAATATTACCATAATGGTAATAGTACACGCAAGAGAGTATTAGTCTAAGCACCTATAAGAAAATGGGCCAGCCAATAATGAAATCATAACAGTAAGTATGATTTTTGTTTTTAAATTTTAATGAGGCAATATTCTGAACTTTAATATAAAATTTCTTTGGGTTAATTTAATATGCAAATGCTACTAATCACACTGTGCCTCACTCTTTAAGTAAAAGAACAAAAATTACTAGTGACTGGGAAACTGGGAACTAAACATGGTCCTGAACCTTGTGCAGAGCCGAGTGTGGCCAAAATGGGTCTTTACATACCTGTGTTTTCAAGAAGAGTTTTGGGAGTATTGGGCTTGTTGATTATGAAGATGAGGTCGGTTAGGACAAGGTTCACATAAACTCTCATTTCAGGTCCTGCAATTCACGGCAATATAAATCAATGAACTTAAACATAATAGATTTCAATGATGCAACCACTCATTCTGACAATTCTGATGAGGTATTTACAAAATCAAAGAAATGAAATTTGAAATCACTACCGATTGACTCAGTAATCCTCATAACTTTCATCATCTCCTGTTATGGTTTTCTTTAAATGTGACTCCACAACATAAATGTTCAAGAAATGGCAATACAGGTAATCTTTATTGTAAGGTGTTATTTCCCCCCCCCCCCTCTCTCTCTCTCTCTCTCTCTCTCTCTCTCTCTCTCTCTCTCTCTCTCTCTCTCTCTCTCTCTCTCTCTCTCTCTCTCTTTTAACAGTACTAGTGATTTGACCTGTGGTTTGATGTATTGGTAAGTGGTTCTCAAGATTTTGAACACACAGTGTGCCTTCCCCACCCACTCTACTCCCTCCCATACACATTTAATGTGGGGCTGTTGGCTACCTATGCTTTGAAGTATTTACTCCTCTTATAAACAGTTCTAGTAGCAATGTGATTAACACCATCCTGAAGGATCATGTGTACAGGCATCATAACATATTGCTTGGTCTGCAGGGTACAACTGTACGCGTGGCAATGCACCAGAACACGTGGAGCGGGAAGTTCCATGTAACAGATTCCCGCTCCCAGAGTCAGGACGTTGCCAGAAATCTCCAGAGTTTACAATGTTCCTAGATTTCTGATACCTGTCGGTGTAGGGTTAAAGCGATGGAACATATAACGGTCATACAGATTGAAGATCTGAACCACTAGAAAGTTCTAATGAGCCTTACAACAATACAATTCATGGTGACGGCGCTCCATGAAAGAGGAAAATAAAAAGAACGCAGTGAATGGACTGTAAAGCAGCTTCCCAAACTTTCCTGCCATATGGATGCAGCACTCAAAATCACCTGTGATGCCGAATTGAACTGGGAGGGAAGTTCAAGTATAATGTCAAAGAATGTTTTCACTGTTATGAAATACTATAGGAGGAGGAGATGATGAGAAGTAGCAAACTAGCCAAGTTTCATAGCATTATTTTGCAGAGCTTGACATCTCTGAATATACTCCCTTCTAGTGTCACTTACCAAGCTTTTCTCTAGTATTGAAGTGAATTCTGTGTATCGGTTTAATTTACACATATTCTATTGTTAATCAATTTTACCAGATCAGCTAGTTATGAAGTCTGGGGAATGCAAACTTTTTAATTTTTCATGTGAGAACAATGGTCTTATTTTATGTTTCTTCATTCTACAGTAAAGAAAACTATCATAAACTTAGGAATACCTGTACTTTTGATTCATTCTAAAAAAAAATAAAAAAAAAGTTCCTATGGGTACAAGTACGATATTCTAAAATGTGTTTCATATAATCATCTAACAGTACATCTCACAGGAAACCTTGTAAATATTTAAAAGATCATATCAATAAAAGTAAAACTTAACCTGTGATCATTATTCTACAAACAACAGAATGGATATGAGGGGGAAAAAAAGTGTATAACACACACACAATGTATGTATATGTGTGTACGTGTACGTGTACGTACGCGCGCACACACACACACACACACACACACACACACACACACACACACACACACACACACACACACACACACACACACACACACACACACACACACACACACACACACACACACACACACAGAGGCACGTAATTAAAAGTAAACAGCTTTTAAAGACTGGCAAGACATCCATGCTACTCCACTTACCTAATTTTACAGATATTTCTCCAATGGCCCATGTTGCATTATTGCAGACAGATATCAATTCTGGATTCAAATTCTGACCAAGGATTGGCATAAACTCAGCTGAAAAAAAGTAAACAAATACATGAGTCAAGAATTAAGAAAATAAAATACATGAGCATAACCTTACTGAATGGTGTCCATATATAATATTTAATAATCTAAAAAAGTAGTCATGTCACCCTAAAAAAAAAAAAAAAAAAAATTCTTTGTTATTATAGGCCACAACAAAAAGTGTTTAACAAAATCATCACTGCTGCAAATATAATTATTTTTTTCATTTAGTAAACTATCTTAAAATATATATAAAAAAAAATTATGCTGAAAACTGAAAAAAGTCAAGAAAAATAAATTAACAAAATAAACGGGCTATCTACTTACATATACAAGGAGCCACATGCTGGAAACATGCTTTGGTCAGGTCACCCAGAAGTGCAAAGGAGCTTTGTCTAACTTCTGGCATTGGGTCCTGTTGGAATTTTCAGTCTGTTAGGTTATATTTTTTCTTTTCAATACAGAAAAAAAAGAAGAAAGGAGAAAAAAAGAGAAAAAAAAAACAGAAAACCACAAAAAGATTAATTTCTCTCTATTTTAAACTTTTTAACATTTTTAACTCGGCTCTTATTAGTTCAGAAACTAAGCAAAATTCACTACAGACGTTTTACTCTCAAATCACTCACCAAAAACCTACAAAATGTAAGTGTACTACTACTCTGAGAGCTTTAGCCATTCACAAGGCACTATTAAAAGAAACAATTTGCTCCTTTATTCAACCATCTACGTCAAAAAACACAGAGGGAAAGAGTACCTGCATAGCCTGGTAAAGGAGCTGCATAATGTTGGATTGCTGAACCAGCTGACCAACATGCCCATTGAGACCCTCAGCAAGCCCTGAGAGCAGATCTAGGGAGACAATCATGAAGTCCTTGTCTGCTGCTTCAAATTGCTCGGGATTCTGTGCATGTGCCTGTGGGCGAATTATGTGGAACACATGAAGACCGTTGCTATGCAAAAACTTAAAAATCAATAATACATCAAAAAAATATGCTGATATACTAAAATCATAATATGACCTTTACACAGAACATGAACAATGAATAGGTTCCTTACCATGGTCTGATTAAGCGTCTGACCACAGTGGCCATGAGCTCGAAGCCAGACATCTAGGGCAATCATGAAGTCCTGTGTGTTCATTGCCGATTGCTGTGCACTAGTGGGGGAATATGCTTAAGATTGCCTGCATACTAAAAAATAATACATAAAAATTGATTTATTATTGCCTACACATGGAGGATGGTGTATGTTCTGATTGCGTTGTTAAAGTAGTAACGTTGTAAGGATCAATAGGAGGTAGTGAGGAGTTGCAATTAAGATATGGTGTGAATATGCTTAAGATATGTGCCTGTAAAATGTATAAGTACAATGATTAGGTTGCTGCCTTGGGTGGTTGGTGTGAATGTGTTGTTGGTGTGTGGTGTGTGTGTGTGTGGTGTGTGTAGGTGTAGGTAGGAGTAGGGAGGGGGGGGAGAGGGGGAGGTGATGAGAGTTGGAGGAGGAGTGGAGTATGAGAGATGAGAGTGTAAGAAGAGGATGGAAAGATGATGTAGTATGTAGTGGTGATGTGGAGATGGATGATGGGGGAGATGGGGATGTGGTGTGTGTGTGTGTGTGTGGTGTGTGTGTGTGTGTGTGTGGTGGGTGGTGGTGTGGTGTGTGGAGAGGGGAGGGGGGAGGGAGGGGGAGGGAGGGAGAGGAGAAGAGAGGAGAGAGGGAGAGAGAGAGGAAGGAGAGAGAGAGAGAGAGGAGAGAGAGGGAGAGGAGAGGAGATGTGTGTGTGGTGTGTGGGTGGTGGTGTGTGGTGTGTGGTGTGGTGTGTGTGGGAGAGGGGGAGGAGGAGGGAGGAGGGGGGGAGGAGGGAGGGAGGGAGAGGAGAGAGAGGTAGAGGAGAGAGAGGGAGAGGAAGTAGAGGATGGGAGAGGAGAGAGGGT
>NC_051423.1:30709055-30711555 GCF_015228065.2 Penaeus monodon | reverse complement strand
TTAAATAAACAAGAAATACCTGAAAACAAAAAACAAACAAACTGAATGATCCCACCCAATTCATTCATTAAAAAATGTTCAAGGGAAATGTGTAAACAATAAAAAAAAAATAATAATAATAATTTGACTTATCAATATTCAAACAAGTCTTCGGTGATATTAAGTTATAAAAACCATGTAATAATACAATAAACAGTCAAATGTTAATCCTGATATTAAAGTTTGCACCTAGGTTGTTTGGTAATTTGCGGACATTAGGCACCTAAAACCACATTTTGTTATTAAAAATGTGAAGGTTTTCCTTCACCATACAAATGATGGAGAAACTATTGGAGAAAAACAAGCACCAATGAAAGGATGGCAGACGAATAGTCATGATGTGGTGCCATCTGCTACTTAGTCCACAATAGCTATGGCAGCTGCAGCCAGTGGGTTCATACAAACTCACCTCATACATGAGAGGTTTGAGGTAGGAGTGGTCAGGGAGAACAACTGCCCAGTGACAGTAGCGGGATAACGTCCAACAGGTGATGGAGCGCACCAGTGCCTTCTTGTCTTTCAAGCAGCTGATCAGGTATGGGATCAGTTCCGGTAGATGTTGGGTCATGCCATTCATACAACCTTCTGCTATTGCTCCCAGTGCAAGGATACCTGAGGGATAAATAGACATGTGCTTATAAGACAAAGATGAAGAAGATGAAGAACAACTTACCTTTTTGCAGTTCACCTTTATTGGCAGTATACTTTTTAAAAACCAACATTATTGTGCTTCTCCATATAATCATTCTAGCTATAAAATGTTTTGTTTCCATAAGCAAAACTTAAAGAATCCAAGACATTTAAGGAGAGGAATTACATTAATAATACATTAAGCCAAGCCCTGTAATCCTGGACATACCTGATTCTCTAATTTCCCATTCTTGGTGGAAGAGAGTTTCTTTTAATATTGGCAAGATGACAGGCAACATATCATCTCGGAACACATTGGCAAGAACATCTAACGCAGCAGCTGAGCACTGAAAATTCATTGTAAATAAACAATTGAAATTTATGCTGAAAAACTACTTCAGAATTTCTATGAACATCTGTACACATTTCAAAAAGAGATCAAATTCAATAGAGATCACATGATACTAACCTTTCTCAAATTCCAATCTGACAGAGAAGAATCATCGTCTAGACCATCATCAGACTCGTCATCGGGAAACTCCTCCCCACTACCTCCATTCTCCATTGGTTCATGACGGATTGTGTGTCGAGATTTGTGGAACCAAGGTTTAATGTCTTCACTACGATCTGGTACACTCTCATCCTCCTCAACATCACCCTAATGCATGATAAAAACTTATTATACTTGCACAGAACAAAAAATGCAAATTCACCTATTGCATACTTTACTGAATCAGGGGCACCTACACTAAAAATTGCCCATAAAACCATTTACAACTTCCTAAAAATAGACAAATAAATCTGTTCACACGATAAACAGCTGTTACTAATTTCCTTTCAAATAACAAAATCAATACAGACCTTGAGAAGGATGATATCTATTTCAGAGTACTTCATGCCCCGAACTAATATGGGTATCAACTTTGGTAGGTGTGGTTTCAGGGTCTCTTTGCAGATTGGATGTTCAGCCAACGACAACCAGAATTCACAAGCTTCCAAGGCTACATTTTCATCCGGATCCTGAAAATTACAGGAAAATTTAACTAAAGACTTCTTTTATTAGATATAAAATAAAAATATAATGGACTTACATATCTTGTAATAATCAACATCTCACTACTGGATGGAGATGTATATCCAAAATGAATTTTATTAAACACGTAACTCCACAGAAAGTAATCCAGTGGCTTACCTGTGTTCTGATCATCATGTACTCAATGATGTTGTGCATATGAGGAATCAAGGAGGAAATGTGAGCATCCAGAAGCATAACAAGGGCTCGACATACATTTTTGCGGACATCTGGGTCATCGTCCATGGCCAAATGGAACAAATTCTGTTGGAGGAGGTAAAAATGTTTAGCAGGAGGCATCACAAGCTCACATTTACAACTACGTGTCACTTATACCTTCAACTTATCTCCAACAAAAGTACCAATATGTCAAAAAAATCCATTCCCAATAGAGTTCTTACTTCCACTTTTTTCATAATATCTTCCATGATGATTTCAAACCCTAACCACACGATGCTTAGGAAATGACTAATATAATAACTCACAAATCTCTGCTACAATTATTTAAAGGGCCCTAAATGCATTACACTGTCAACAGCTGTATACAATAATTACTATACCATGGTTAAATCTACAGAGTTTACTGGTTTCCAAATTTGTATTCTTTTTATAAATCATCTGGGTGCACAAAATTTCAAAAATGAAAACAAAAAAAAAGTGATCCATATGATTCCCTTTGGTTCCCTCAACCCCCTCCCTCTGCCTCACTGAGATAAGCTGCACTGAGTGAGAGGGTGGGACACTTCCTCATGACGTGGT
>NC_051423.1:30681766-30691389 GCF_015228065.2 Penaeus monodon | reverse complement strand
AGAGAGAGAGAGAGAGAGAGAAGATGAGAGGAGAGGGGAAGAGAGAGAGAGAGGAGGAGAGAGAAGAGAGAGAGAGAGAGGAGAAGAGAGAGAGAGAGAAAAGGAGAGAGAGAGAGAGCAAGAGGAGAGAGAGAGAGAGAGAGAGAGAGAGAGAGAGGAAAAAGAGAGAGAGAGAGAAAAGAGAGGAGAAGAGAGGAGAGAAGAGAGAGAGGAGAGGAGAGGAGAGGAGAAAAGAGAGAGAGAGAGAGAGAGAGAGAGAGAGAGAGAGAGAGAGAGAGAGAGAGAGAGAGAGAGAGAGAGAGAGAGAGAGAGAGAGAGAGAGAGAGAGGAGGAGGACAAGTGTTTTTATTGATATTTCATTATTCTATCATATGCCTCACTAATTATTATTCTATCTTAAACCTCACTAATACTTCTGCCTAGCTCCATCAAGGATAGTTATTGTACTCACCTCACAGACGTTATAATCTGCTGAGTCCAGCATTTCGCAGAGTCTAGGGAGGAGCTCTGGCCATGAGGAAAGCTCTCCTTTCGATGCAGTGGTGGTGATGAGGATGCCCACAGTTGCCCGGATGAGGGGTGATGGGTCTCCGACTGCTGATAGACATTCTGCCTATTGTTGCCAAACAAAAACAAAGTTTTTCAGAAGGCTGAGCCTCACATACAACCTTTGATTTTAAACATTCTGCAATTAAACTTGTAACTCAAACAAGTAGAATATGAAAACTTAATATTTTCTATTTCAATAAATAAGAAAAGGAGAAATTATATATGGATGCAATAAATGATAAAACATCAACACATAAAAGGACAAATAAATATAACAAGCGCCCAAACAATGAAAACCCAAAATCATTTACACAACTCTAATCACCAGGAAAAAAAAAGAAGAGGTAGAAAGCTCCTTTTTCCTTCTTTTCCCTTTTTTGAAATATCTGACTTTGGGTTTACTTTTTACATCAAGGGCTCAGAAGTGTGGGAAACACATAGACAAAAAAAGCACATTAGCAATCTCAAAACCAACCAAAACTGCAATACTAACCTTAATAAACTGTGCCACATCAGGGGGAAACTGATGAAAGTGTGCCTTGACATTATTCTTCAAAATAAGCCCACTTAGGGATCTTGTAGGTTCATCTGGCAAAAACAAAAAAACTATGGTAAGAAAAAGGGGACACAGGAACTAAATTTAAAGACAAAGTGGTAAAAAAAAAGGGGAAAAATAAAGAAAATGAACAAATAAAGGAAACCTTGCCAGTTCGATTACTGCCAGGTAAAGAGATTCTACCTGATAAAAAGTTGCTTCATAGCACACACCATGCTTTTATCCAATGCAGAATGTCATAGAAATGAATACATTGTATATACAACACACAGTTAAATGTTTGCTAGTAAACAGATATCCAACAACAAAAAAGAACAGACCTATAAAACAGACAGGTACATGTACATACACCCACACAAACATACACACACCCACACCCATACACACAATTCTACTCTCACTAAATTACAATATTGAAAAGCTTTCTAGAAACAAGGGAGACAAGAACAGAAGTTTGTCTTTAATAAATGAGTGTTTTGTGTTGGGTGTGAATAATAATAATCTGTGTAAACATATTCTATATTAGTCAGAAGGATAAAGAAGGGAAAAAGCCAAAAGAGAGATCTGCTTAAGAAGAAATGAAGGTTTAATACATCTGCTTCCATTCTTGAACACTATAAAAAATGGGGGAAGCCATCGATGCCATTTTGCACTTCAGTAACTCACTGCCTTATTACCACAAACATGTATGATACCTCCACAAAAGTGTAAAGACGTCCAAACACTGTAGGACTCTTATTAGAGGTTGATGTTGCTGAGAACCTTTACTCTGGCTGGAGTCTCAAACTTGTCAGCTATAAAAGCTAGACAACCAAGGAGTTTCCACTCCCAAAACACCTGCACAAGTACACTTGGTTGGAGACAACACTTGTCAATGGACTTGTATAGTGGCCCATAATTTGTCGCTTGATTGTACACAAAACATACATATAACACTCCTTCACACACCCACACCCACCCACACAAAATATACACAAAATAAACAAATACATAATCTACAAATACTCTAAGATAAAAATAAATGCAAAAGAATAGAAATACACACCAAAAGAAAAAAAGAAAAAGAAAAAGAAAAAAAATATTTGTTTGCACCCATATATACATAGACAGCTACACATTCATATATCAAAATAAAAGAAGGTTGGCCTAGAGCTAACCTAGGGTCTCTACCTAGTCGCCCAGCATTTACCTAATTATTTGACGCATTTTAAAAACAATCCTTGTGATTGGTGAACTAAACAAGAGCCAAAACGACTACGTAGATCCCATGAGAGAAATCTTTAACGAGACTAGTTTTAACTTATCTGCCTGCATATTTACCTTCGGATGTTAGTTTTGTGAGGACATATATAAGGTATTTGTTGAAGTCTGTGAATTTGTTGAGTTCTTCTAGTTTCTGAAAAAAGGAAAAAAAAGAATGCATAGTACTTGGCCCAACTACAAAAACCTGCTTTATCAAAACTTACTTAAACATTGAGCTAAAAGTTCCTTCACTATTGCGCCTCCTCTACTGAAAAATTTCTAGTTTGAAATCTAGCTCTGAGTCTCAGTAAACAGCAAGGTTATCATAGTGAAAGAATTTTTTCAGTCTCTTATAAATAATAAATGCAGAATACATAAAAGAAAAAAAAAGGAGATATAACTGACTTTATAACATCTATAATCTTACTAAGGCACCTAAATAACTTATCTAATACGTCTCATGAATATAATTTAATATCCATAAACTATACAATATAAAAAGAAATACATTTATATTAATAATAATAATAGTATCAGTAATAAAACACTAATAATAATTATAATAAATAATAATAATAAATGACAATAATGAAAAAATACTTGCCTATACATACCACACCGCCCAATTCTGCCTCCCATCCTTTTCGCTCTAAACTACGCTCGAAAATGAATGCCAAGTTTCTACTTACGGTCCTCACCTTTCCTGATATCTAAAGCACTGACTTTGGAAACTCACCTGTTATATCATTAATGAACATGTATACACTTATATTATATGAATTATAAAAAAATAATAATAATAATGGGGGGGGGGGCATGTTAATTGATATTCATAGGGGGAAGTGAAGAAAGGGAGGGAGTGAAGGGGGGAGGGGGGAGGGAGAGAGAGGGAGTGAGAGTGAGAGTGAGAGAGAGAGATAGAAGAGAGAGAGAGAGAGAGAGAGAGAGAGAGAGGGGAGGGAGAGAGGGAGAGAGGGAGGAGGGAGGGAGGGAGGGAGGGAGAGAGAGGGAGGGAGAGAGGGAAAGAGAAGGAGAGGAGGGAGGGAGGGAGGGAGGGGAGGGAGAGAGAGAGAGAGGGAGGGAGGAGAGAGAGAGAGAGAGAGTGAATGAGAGAATGAGAGAATGAGAGAATGAGAAAAGAGAGAGAGAGAGAGAGAGAGAATGAGAGAATGAGAGAGAGAGAGAGAGAGAGAGAGAGAGAGAGAGAGAGAGAGAGAGAGAGAGAGAGAGAGAGAGAGAGAGAGAGAGAGAGAGAGAGGGGATTGAATTATATTCATTGAGAAGTGTAGAGAAGGTATGAATGAGAGTAAATAGCTTTTCAGAATACAAGAGAAACATTTGAGTGGTTTTAAATACATCTGTCAGAAATTCCTGTATTACTGACAAAGACATATTTGAAACTGGTTAAATGCATCTTTTGTATTGTGAAGATATTCATTCTCATTCATACCTTTCCTATATAGTGAGAGAGGGAGAGGGATGGAAAAGGAGGGTGAAGAAAAAAAATGATTAAGTGACAAAAAGGGGAATATAACAAAACATGGAAAAATAATAAAATACAATATGCATAAATAAAGTATATTATAAAAAATAATATTTATTTCCTAATCACACCTATAAAGCAGTAAAACATTTCTTTTACATAAACTTGTATATATTTCATTGTATATAATATGTAATAAGATAATAAATTAGTAGAATAAAAACCTTACATACTAACAAAATATAATCAACAAATAGTATTACATATAAAGTTTGGACAATTGTCAAAATGAAAGCAATACTTGCCTAAAATAAATAAAAACTGCTTATGCTGGTAAAAAGCACATATAAAAAAACACATATAAATAATAATAATAATAATAATAATAATAGATAAAAAAATCTTCCAGAACATTCCCCCTACTGTAACATCCTTTCTAAACTTTTCCAATTTCTGTGCAAATGCCTGGTAAAAAGCCCTTGCGCAAATGCTATTCCTAACTATTGGAAGCATACCCATCAAGACATTATTGCATATATCAAACCCTCTCTGAATTTATGGCACTAATATTTGTAATGAATGGCCACCAACAGTTCCATATAAAATAATGACAAAGACGCATACCAAAAATACAGTACTTAAATGAATAAGATCAAATTTGCTTAATAAAAGTATGGATACAGTATCAGAAAACAGTTTCTTTAACAATGTATAACAAAAAATATGTAAAAATGTGTAACAAATTCAAATGTGAAGAATGTTTCCAGATATCATAATGTCCATAATATATTATGAATAACAACAGCAGCATTTACAATAATAATAATAATAATAATAACAATAATAATAATAATAATGAACAATAATATTAATGATAACAATAAAGACTTGTAATAACACATTCACACACCATATTTCTTTAACTCTTACTTTCTCAAATCACAAAATGAGGATAAATATTACACACACTTCACTATTAGCAACCAAACATATGCAGTCTATCAAAGCTATATCACAACTTTCCACAAGAACATGCACACAAAAAGCAAAACCATAAAAATCTTTTCTCACAGCTTTCTTGTGTCTCTGGAGCCATGTTACTTCCATTACGGCATATGATAAGAATGTGATGCTGGAGCCCAGATTTTGGTGTAATCAATGTTTAACTTTGTGTCATGCTGTAAAATCATACATAAAATTGTATATGTAATAGTTGGCAACATAACCAAATGTTATATATATATATATATATATATATATATATATATATATATATATATATATATATATATATATATATATATATATATATATATATTTTTTTATGGTTATTAAGAAGTTTGAATTTTAGTCCAGATGCCTAGGTTCTCATACCGAATTCACATCCTTTGTTGTAATATGTGGCAACTATGATCTAGAAACACTGGTTATGTAAAGAGCACATTTCAAATGAAGGACTAATGTACACTTTCTAAGGGCTAGAAGCATGCAAAAATATGATAGATTTTAAACTCAAAAGTTCTAAAAGTTATATATATACACACTTATTTAGATACATTGCTATAAAAAAATATATCAAATACTCATAACAATATATTATTAGTAATAACTGCAATAACAATAAAGTAAGTATCATAAAACCATATTAAAAAATGTATGTCAATCATAACTGTAATCCTATGACAATGATAAAAACCACACATAACTATTATCATGGAACTATCAACAGTAATAACTATTCTTTAATGACTAAAATAACAATAAAAACAACATAATAATTGTACTTATTACTAAATTAACCCATAACTGACGGGTAGCATTCATAGAGGCCGGGGCCTCGCTGCCGGGGGCTTATATCGTCACCCTAGCATGCGCGACCACTCATGCCAAATACCAGCATCCCATGCCGTTTCTTCGTAATACTACGAAGATATGTTGTATTTTCAATTTTCATTATTTTTTTACAGTCTCTACTTGCCAAACTTCCTGATAAATCAAGACTGAAGGGTATTTTTGTTGTTATATAGACTCCATAGTTGATCATTATTCGGTCTATAGTCCGAATAAAATAAGCAGTGTGTGGCATCATGGAGTTGAAATTGTCGGTTGGTTGCATTTTTTTTGTTTGTTGCATGGTAAAAATGAGAAATGTTAAAACCGACTTAATCACACTTTTACTGGCAAAAAAATAATCTTTTGCCGTGATTGTAACAAAAAAAAAAAAAAAAAAAAAAAAAAAAAAAAAAAAAAAAAAAAAAAAAAAAACTCATGGCATGTCCATGCATACTCTATGGCATGTGCGTACGTGCCCCCGGCAGATGGTCCCACCATACCATGGCATGTGCGTACGTGCCCCCGGCAGATGGTCCCACCATACCATGGCATGTGCGTACATGCCACCCATCGGCAATGGGTTAACAGTTATGTTATTACGATTGACACCATAATCATAATATAACACACAATAAAAGCACAACCACAATAAAAACAAGTTATAACATGGGGGAAAAACTACTACTTTTTATATTGACAACACAAATAGATCTAGCTACAGTCAACCAATAGTTATCATCTATGGGTAGATCAATCAAAGCTATTTACAATATTTTCAGCAAGTGGTTCACAACCCCTGGTGAAGATGTAGGCAGTAAAAATAATAGAATACTTAGATATATAAAAAATAAATAGCTATTATAATTGGTAGACTGCACATTTTACTCAGGACATGAAAACAAAAATAATATATATCTATCATTACCACAGCTTTCAAGCAATCAGGAAGCAAATCAAGGGTTACTGTCCACCATAAGAACATGCACAGATAACAGAAAATAAAGAATGCTTTATAAGGAACCAAAGAGTTACTACTATATTTAAAAATAATGTTAACCCACTGATGCCAACATGACATGTACAGGTGTTCTATCCACTGTAATTTTAGTTTTTGCTTTTTGTTTTCACACAGAGGTTAGTCAACAAGTCAATTATAAAGTTAACCTAATCTCGCATGTTTTCCCCCATTCCTTGATTTTGAGGTTTCTCTTTTCAAAAAGACATTATTTATATATATATATATATATATATATATATATATATATATATATATATATATATATATATATATATATATATATGAGTAAATAGGCAAGATCACATAGGCCTACTAGCATACTACTTGGTGACAAAATACTTGTGGAGCCATCTCTGTGTAAACCAAATTCTCAAAACAAAATCTAAAATGGAAATTCCATGTATATGATGCCAATGGGTTAAAATGTATACTTGTAGTGACTCAACTGGTAACTGCAGCAAAGACAACAAAAGTCGGCCATGTTAATTCTGGTAAGGTAGAGCTTGTAACCCCTTCTGAGATTAATATTTATAGTATGGATACAATTAGCTTAGGCAAAGTGAAGAGGATATTCTTACTGAGAACAAATCATTGCAGTCGTTGGTATAAGAAATAATATGCAGATACGAAAGGTAATACCATACATATAGGCAAAATATAACAGTAAGCACAGCACACCACAACTAAAATTGTCGAAAAAATTCTGACGTGGAGTTAGGGATTTAGTCTCTGGCTTGTTCATCTGCTTTGTAAAGAATTACCCTTTCTGACAAATAAGGAACCAGTCTAAGATTTCTTAGCAAAATTTAAGTAGTGGAGGTTTGCTGGCCTATGCTAGAGTGTCACACCACAAGGATGAATTTATGCATTACTTGTCTGACAACCGCCAAAATGCATAAGTGTGTAAAGATTTGTAATTTCACTAAACTATATATTATAAATGATTTACCTTTACAAACTACAACTAATTCTTTACTCTACACAACCCACAATTGCCTGTAACAATTTACTTTTACTATTGGATATATTCTTAAGATGTATTATGACAATTATTAATTAATTAATAGTACTAACAAAGTAGTGCACTCGCATTGACATCAACAGTAATAAAAATAATAATGACAAATTTATATTTCATCATGTGTTATACATAATAAAAAGAATACACCTTCAGTGGATTTTTGCTTGTAGTTACTAATCAACAATATTTCATGCATAACCTTGCTCAAGGTGTAGAGTACTTTCTCTTTCCAGGAAAAAAAAAATCTACTTCAATGTATTATTACTCTATTTTTCAAAATATCTAAATTTTGTTTTGTAAATATATTTTGTTTATTTGTAAAAAATCATGGATATATAAATAATAAGCTTCAAGTCAAACAGTAAATGGTATACGTTTAGAAGACATCTTTATGCCACTGACCTTCATGCTGATCCACAGTCAACACCTACAAACAAACAAGCCTCCATCTCATATATTACAGCAGACAAGCTCTTCTGGGCCTACATGGGAATTCATCATGAAACAAGGGACCAGTCTAATCTATTTTACTAAAGTACAAGGCAAAGGTTTGTTGTTCTTTGCATAGTTCCAATCTGAAAGCCACTCCTAGTATCTTCTGAATATTTCCCTTCCAATATCCTTCTATTGATAAGTAAGAGTAATGTGCCTCTCATGATTTTATTTTACACCATCAATTTTTAAATAAAGGTGAAAAGTAAGGATAACCCTTCATTTACTTGTTCTCTGAGAAGCGCATTATACACCAAGAGCTATTAGTTTACTGAGCTTTAGATTCACAAACTAAAAGTAAATCCTGTTAATATGGCTGTATCCAAATAACTTCTTTGACCAGTTTTTAAACATGGCTGCAAAATTTATCTTCAATGAAAATACTTCTTTATTCCCAATTATTTTTCAAGAAACAAACTTTTATAGTCCCTACTATGGGGAATTACCCAATAAAAAGACAATGCAGAAATAAAAGAAAAGCTGAAGTAATGGTCACAAATAACACATTAAACAATACTATTGCGTGTGTGTATACACATAAGGGTAGGGCAACAATCACATATCAAAACCCCCAGATTCTGGTACCATGTGATGCTGTGATTTCTGTGCTTCAGCAATGGTCAACATACCATTACGTATTTTTAACAAAAATATTGGAAACAGTCCCAAGCTTTTAAATTCCTACATTAAATGTGTTAGTTTATCGGTCTTTGCCAGACAAAGCACACAGGCCATGATAGCACTTGACGCAGACCTATTCCAAATAATTACCTATATTTATTACATAAAAAAAAAATATATATATATATACATATATATATATATATATATATATATATATATATATATATATATATATATATATATATATATCTGCCTTAATATATGTCTACATCACTTCCATCACCTGAAACTTGTTCTCATATGTCTTCTTACACCAATCCCAAGGAAGTAATTTATGAGCATTATTCCCCAGGGTCTCCTTAACCTCCTAGCTTTCCTTGTTGCATGACGTTCCAAGTTTCAATGTAGACTCCTAGATCATATTGGCAGGGTGGCCTAAGTCCACAATTATGAACATCAAGTGGGGTGCTTCCTTTGGCACTCTTGCTTGTTCACCATAAATACAAGGAAAATAAAGGATTTAATAAAAAGGTTAATGTTACTGAGAGTGACGCATAGACATAGAGGGAAATCTTGTATCTCATGAAGAAATAGCCATAAACACAAGTACAACTGCTGTGGCCTCATATTTACTGCAAAATAATGAAAATATCCACTGCATATCACCACTCAGAGACGAAGTCCACAATACCTTCATACAGCCAGAATTTTTAACATTGGGTTTCCATAAGTGTTTCCTATAATTCCTCACTGAAGCTCATCTGTACCCTCCACAACAAAATTGTATCAAATATTTTCAATAACA
>NC_051423.1:30674266-30676766 GCF_015228065.2 Penaeus monodon | reverse complement strand
ATATATATATATATATATATATATATATATATATATGAGAGAGAGAGAGCGAGAGAGAGAGAGAGAGAGAGAGAGAGAGAGAGAGAGAGAGAGAGAGAGAGAGAGAGAGAGAGAGAGAGAGAGAGAGAGAGAGAGAGAGAGAGAGAGAAAGAGGAGCTTGAAACATACAGTCTAATAACGTGTTGACTTGTATGATGAAGACCAGAATCGTGGCAGGGTACGCCTCTGACAATCCCTGTCAGAGAATATAAAAGGACCGACTTGAACAAGTATTTTCCTTCAACTCTTTCTCGCTCACATAAATCGAAGAGACATGGTGGACACTCACGCATATACACGCGCGATGTACATACATACATACATACATACACACACACACAAACACACTCACACGTGTGTGTGTGTGTTGTGTATGTATATATATATATATATATATATATATATATATATATATATATATATATATATATATATATATATGTGTGTGTGTGTGTGTGTGTGTGTGTGTGTGTGTGTGTGTGTGTGTGTGTGTGCGTTATATATGCACACACATATCTGTATATATGTATTTGTATATGTATGTATATGTATATAGGCATATATATGTATGTTATGTATATTGTATATATGCATGCATACACACATACACGCGCGCGCGCACACGCACGCACGCTCACACACACACACACACACACACAACGTCGTTTGACATAACCGTTCCTCTGTGTCTCCAGGCAAGGGAGAGAGGGTAGTTTGGCGCCAACGGGTCACTATTATCTCGTTTTGCACAGTGTTCGAGAATTGGCCTCCAAGTATTTTTACATTGCCGTGAAAATCAAGACTACTGTGACGTCCCAGAGTTGCCGCGTAAACATATATATATTTCTTTTCCCGAGTTGATATTCTGAACTTTGGCTAGGCGATGGCGGACGGGCAGCCGTCGTTGCCATCTCTTGTTGCGAGGATATTTTGTGTTCTAATTATCGTCTCTGAGATGATGGATTTCCTGTCAAGAAGGGGACGCTAATACGTGGGTGGGTGCGATGGTATGCATTATTAATGTTATTGATGTAACTGTTGAGGTCCTTATTGTTACCGTATGTATACTATCATGATGTTAGTTCTCATCATTTTCATTATCACTGTCACATCTTCATCATCTTCGTTAGCATTATTAGTACCAGTTATCATTATCATCATAATTATTATTATCATCATCGCCATCATTATTCTGTGTTGCATATTAGCTCGACCTTTGACCACCAGATATAATCTGACGACCGATATTGATACGATAGCTGAGCTTATATCCTCGATAACTGGTGAAAACTACCAGCTGTAATTATGTGGCACAAGAGGAAGCGATACGAAAGCAAACAATATCTAATCTTAACTGTTTTTAAGAATTATGCAATGATTACGTACGTGTGTTATCACAAAGAAACGATTAAGGCCTGTGACTCATTTATATGTACTTAAAAGAGCAACTCTCTAAACACTCACTCTCGCCAACAATTCTCACACAAACATGGCGAGGCGTATGAGCAATTTTCTCCTTAACTTGTTCCTCATCTTTAGGGGCCATGAATTCATTAACAATGCGTCTCTTCATGGCCACGAGAGGGAGCAGGATTTCGTAAAGTGGCTCTTCACCTCCCGTCTTCAGGCAGGTTATCAACCTTGGCGTAAGAGGAAATACCTTGTATGGGGGGGGAAAGGTCGTTGAAAGAAAAATGGGTATGTTGGGTTGTTATCATTATGAGTGCCATTATTATAGTTTTCATTGTTGTTATTATCATCGTCTTTATCAGGATCTTAAGTAACATTATTATTATCATAGCTATCATTATCATCATCACGACCATTGCCATCATCATACCATCATCATCAAATTTACTGTTATTAGTATTATTGTTATTATAATTATCATCAACATCAAGATTAATACTGTTTTAGTTCCTGATTTTCCTGAGTAATAACGGTGCCTGTAACGGTAATGTTAACTATCGCACCAAATGATAGGAATGTCCTCATATTTTAATTATTCACTTTTTCATTATTATCATTATAACATTGATTAGCATAATAGTATATAACGCTAATACTTATAATTGTTAGTGTTTAGATAATTCCAGCATATCTTTGATATCATAATTACTACTACATTATCATTTTTATCTTCATTATCATCTTAACCATCATCAATAGCATTTCTATTATGATTAATAAGCATCATTATCATTACCATCATCCTCGTCATTACATTTCGTGCTATTTTTTACTGCGACCGTCATCTTCATCAGTTTTACCTTTACCTATAAACGACAACTTAGTATTTAATCCTTGCAGGAACTGCGGGGTATCTGACCCTCCTGGCGCAATTAAGACTACCATTGATGTTAATTCTACCGCTACTGCAATTATTGCTACTACAACCACTGCTGTTACTGCTTCTGCTAATATTGCTGCTACTACTACTGCTTCTACTAATACTGCTACA
>NC_051423.1:30666766-30669266 GCF_015228065.2 Penaeus monodon | reverse complement strand
TTTAAGAATCTATTGGAGTCTCCCCTCGCACACGGATATGCATAGAAGAAAACGTAACAATGAGGTCCTTGTTACAGTTGCTCAAGAAGTACTTGATTGCATGCAAGATCCTATTACGGCACTTAGCGTAGTTATATTTCTCCGTGGTCTCACTCTCAGACATTGGCTATCACAGCCGAATATAGCACGGGCTGTGAACACGACTTGTTTGCATAACTCCGTCTTGTTGGCTGCTATAACAAGATTTACATTTGTCTATTGATTCATGCAGTGGGGAATGTGTGCGACAAGGCAGGTCGTGCTACATCGTAAACTTTGAAATACTTTTGGAGATGATGCACATAAGGCATTTGTCTCTTCTAGTTATTACAAGTACGGCTGGGTAATCTTTTTTCTAAGAATATGAATTATCTCCCGGATTACCGAAGAATTAACATCGTAAAAGTAAAAGTAACGTGTTTATGTGTGCACCATTGTGGCGATGAGCTTATTTTAGCCACAGGAGGAGCAAGAGGAGACCGAAGACCCAGAGCAGCAAAGCGGTATGAACAATGACAGTTTTTGTTCGAAAACGGCGAAACGCAAAAACACAACAAAAATCACACCCAGCAAAAGACGCCACAGCAAATGCGGCTCGACTTGAACATCCTGGTTTTACGGGTTGTCGGCATCGGGCCAAAGGCGAAGTGATGTTGGTGTTTAATCGTTGCTCGCCTGAAATATTACAAGCCAGACCCAAGTTGTGCGAAAGACACGTCAGCAAGGAAGTCCAGATAAGTATTCAGGGGCACGGAGGACGGAAACAAAGTGGAAATATCGACAAGGAATGGAAACATCGCAAAGCCGTTTAGAGTATTCGCATGCAGGTCTCAAGAGGAGATTACCATAAGAAGCTAAAGTGGGGCTTATGAGTAAGAGAAGTCCTAGGCTATCCTCACAGGCGATCCTCTCTCGGCAAAGTCGTCCTGGCGGGCGTAAGGACTCGTGCACTGAAGAGGGTGGAAGTCTGCTCCTACAACAAGAGGCATCCAACGTCATGATGACCCGCGCTTCAGGTCGATCGGGGCCACGGGCCGTGGTCTCGCTAACCTAAAGCTGTCCTCGGCTTGATCATGGCAGAGGCCGTGGGATAGAATTGTACCGTTTTTAAGGTCTAATAAATGTATCTTCACTCATTTTTTTAACATTCCCTGTATTCAACGAAGAAAATATGAATAGGCAGTTGCAAATACGCTGCGCAAGACACGACACTCTCGGAATGCGTAACAGTAACTCACAACCAGTAATGCGATTGGTAATAGACACATCTGGTTTTACTCTTCAGAGCAATGCGTCCATTCAGTATCTTGTTGGTATTAGGATAATATTGACCAAGTACAATCAACGGGCGAGTTGTTCTGACAGACATGGGAGGGAGGCGAGGGTAGGGAGAGGGAAGGGAGGAGAGAGAGAGGGAACGGAGGGGAGGGAGGGAAGAGAGGGGAGAGAGAGGGAACGGAGGGGAGAGAGAGAGAGAAAGAGCAGGGAGAGCAAAGGGAGAGAGAGAAAGAGAGTAGGGAGAAGGAAGGAAGTAGAGGGTAGGGGAAAGAGGGAAAGGAGAGTATTGGTAGGAAGGAGAATTGGGAGAAGGAAGGAAGTAGAGGGTAAGGTAAGGGAATGGGAGGAGGGAGAGGGAACGGAAAGTAATGAGAGGGAAGGGAGAAGGGAGAGGAGGGCAAGGGGCGGTAACGTGAACCAGGGTTGATTGTAGAATCGGTGCCTTTATTCTACATGAGCCGTTTTTAATTCCGCGCGAGTGTTCTTTCAAGGTGACGGCGATCGAACGTGCGGGAACTCAGTCGCGGGTCTTTAAGAGGAGAAAAGATACTGATATGATAGAAGATCTTTGTTTTGAAGAAATGTACAAAGAAAGGTTTAGGAAGAAAGAGCAAAAAAGGTATATACAAACTAGTTACTCTGTCTTTCGCTCTTTGTCTGTCTATATATGTATATATATATATATATATATATATATATATATATATATATATATATATATATATTATGATATATATATATGTTTGCCATGTATGTACATGCGTAAACGCATTCAAATTCCATTAGTACAATGTTTGCTCATTTTTACATAAATGTTCCAGAATATAATGATAAAAGAGTTAAACATGTAATAACGATAAAAGGCACATACATATACAAAGGCTGATGAATATGAATATTTCGAAACAGAATACACATAATTTGGTGTTTTTCATTTTGTTATGAAAGCACCCAGGTGGCCTGAAAGCATTTGTTGTGATCCTCGTCCCAGTTGCGTTTTGTCGAGATATGGAGGCGGCTGATTGTTCAGGGAGAGTTTCGTTAAAATGCTCTGTCTTGTTTGTGGAATTTGGACAATTGTCTGTGTGATTTTTGTTTTGTATTAACTTTTACAATGTTTTGATCGAGGCATGTTTACATTCACTGAACTTATTTTATTTATTATTATTGTTATATTTATGCA
>NC_051423.1:30644266-30646766 GCF_015228065.2 Penaeus monodon | reverse complement strand
TATGCTACATGACCTTCACCATTAAGTCTCTCACTTACCTGTTGTGTCCTCTATGGTGCAGTTAGAAATTGTTAATTTGGTGCCGAAATAAATGTTTCATGTTAATTAGTTGTTTTGTTTCTGGGTGGTGGCTGCATCATGGATCTGATTATCGGGCAGATTATCCTAGAAACGTTACAGAATCGTTCACACAGAAACATACGTTGAGTGGCTAACTTCTCCTATTAAAGACAATTATGAACTTAAAGTACGTCTTTGAGACAATTTACTAGTATGTGAAAAGGTGACTCCCTTAAATCGGCGTCTTCAAAGAAGGATCAAATACTTTCTCTCTGGCTCTTTGGGGTCCCTTATGGTAGTGAAATGTACCTTAGCCCTCTTTCATTTTTTTCTGCATAGGCTTGGAACTACTGTATTTTTCCCTAGAGTGCATAAAAAATACCGCCTCTGGGAACATATTGCTGGCGCGTTGCTATTTTAAGTGTTTTAATTACTCACCAATTCATAAAACTGACACAATAGACATTGGCCTGGTTTAGCTTGTATCCCACAAGAAGTTCAAGTCTCCCAGAACTGGATTATTCCAGCTGTTTTATAAGCGCAACCCAGAATTGGTTGCCTTTGACCATTCCATTCTCTGGTTTTGGTGCTTTCTTGCACCTACCAACGTGATATCCTCATTTGCCCTTCATCTAAGCACTTCGGTCCCATCTCTGCCCTTCCAGCAATGCCTTTTAGGCCCTTCTAGTGATTCTTCCTTTGCCATTCTAAAGGTGCCTCTTAGGCCCTTCCATTGGCGCCCCTAGGTCTTTGCGATGGTGCCCCTCGGTTCTCCCAGTGGTGTCCTTTCGGCTTTTCCAGTGGTGTCCCCTTGTTCCTTGTTCCTTGTTCCTTGTGCTGGTTCCTTCTTTCACACATCTCAGATGGCGTCGTGGGACACACAGACCCTTGTTATAATGACATAAAATCACACAATATAAACATGCTGTTTTTGGAATATGCTGTTGGGTAGTTTTTTATGAATCTTGAATTCCATGCAATTCTACGACGAAGGACCCCCGTCCCCCTGGTGCCTTAAACTCGTGCTTTTGTTCCTTATAGTTTAATCAAGGGATGAATTTCTCTCTAAAATTAGATTTCTGCGAGTTTATTTCGTCCTACATGTCAGCAAACGGGCGAACGTGGCCGCCAGTATGACCAAGTGCTTTCCGTCGCGTGGCACTTCCTTCATCATTAATAGTCTATGCCACGCGTTACCATGTGTAAACGTCACTGCTGCTTCGGATTAAGTTTGGAAATATAAACACTGCTTTATGATTTACTTGAAGTTTTGCATCATCTTTGATTGCGTTTGACAACCGTCTGCCTCTTTTCTGTAAGAATAAGAGAACTGGATTGTTAGTGTGTGTGTGTGTGTGTGTGTGTGTATGTGTGTGTGTGTGTGTGTGTGCGTGTGTGTGTGTGTGTGTGTGTGTGTGTGCGTGTGTGTGTGTGTATGTGTGTGTAAAAGGTGTCTTTTTCACGTGTAAATAAAAACAGGCATTCCTTCAAAAACACACACAAAGAGGCACAGAGAGAGAGCGATAGCAGACATACAGAACTGAAAAGCTCCTCGCCAACCCTGGGCGCCGGCGGGCCCAAGGCGGATCCTCGCGCAGACCCGAGCGGCGGCCGCCAGGCATCCAGGCTGTTGCTCGAGCGCCATGACTTGCAGATTACAGCTGCCGAAGACTAATGACTTGTTTTGAAGTCAGAAATGATGACTACCCGAATTAAGTCACTTTCTTGATGGCAAAATAATTAATTATTAGCCTGCCTGTAAATATATTATCCATGCATTGCCGTTTAGATGGCAACATGCTGTAACTTCTCGAAATTAGTTTTTACAGACAGACACAGTGACGGTAACATCAAGGTTACGTGCTATCGCTTTGCAAAGATTTTGATGCCACCCCATGATTTCGCCTTCATTATTTCAGAACAACAATCGCTGGCACTGCGCACTAAGTTCTCCATTCACATGCTCACGCGCACTCACACAGCCTCTGTCCATTGCAGAAAATCTCTCTACAATTTGCTTGTAATTTCATTGATTGTGCCCATAACCCTGGTCCCACACACACACACACACACACACACACACACACACACACACACACACACACACACACACACACACACACACACACACACACGTCCACACTCACACTGTGTGTGTGTGTGTTTGTGTATTGAAATTATCTGTCTCTGACTCTAGGTTGCAATGATATTTATGTACGGTGCATAACGAACCAATTCTTACAAGTCTATCAATGACTGAATCAGCAGAAATTCCTGAAAAAAATGAAACCAATGAGATCACACACTATGAAAAAAGGCTAAGCGTATTAGAATTAATGACGAGGACTCGCCATAACGTACGAATTGAAAAAGAATACCCCAAACATCAAAATTGTACAGGGCTTGGCACCTTTCAGATGCACTATCTTCAAATCACTCA
>NC_051423.1:30631766-30636766 GCF_015228065.2 Penaeus monodon | reverse complement strand
TGACTTATGGAGAAAATACTTGCGTTCTTCATTGTCTCTTCTCATTTTTTTATTGATTTAATTGGCAAATGAGAAGCAGAGCATCGAAATGCGCATGGTTACACACCCACACAATTGGAATAACATTACAAACTTACCGTAGTTAAGTCTTCTTTGTAAACAAACCGGAAAATCTGCGAAATGACAGTAACATTCTTTTCCCTCCCTCCTACCCCCTCCCCCCATTCGCCGAGACTCAGAGCCGATGCCTCCTCAGCCAGCGAGAGAATAAAATAAATGCCTTTGTCACACTTGTTCTTTTCCTCCAATTTTTTCGTTTCGACAAGAGCTTCCCGCATGCG
Organism: Penaeus monodon; assembly: GCF_015228065.2. Lineage (NCBI taxonomy): Eukaryota > Metazoa > Arthropoda > Malacostraca > Decapoda > Penaeidae > Penaeus > Penaeus monodon. The sequence continues at coordinate 30,636,425 of NC_051423.1, read as the reverse complement.
AATGGGCTGAGCCGGCCACGTTGGCAGAGTTAGTAAATGTGAACAGACATGGGGTCATAAGAGTCAGGTTTTGGGAATCAACAAGCATTCTCATGCATGTCACATCCCAAATGTATATGATTATTTAAAGAAGACAAAATTAAAGTATTCAAGATTATTGAATTATATTCATATGACCTTCTTTTATTTAATCCATTAATAAAACCATTCTAGAAGCACAAGATCAAGGCGCAAATTATTCTCAGACGAAAATGGTCGCTATCGACTTCGTCCGGGAGGCGTTCCGCTTGCATGCAATGCACGGGGGAGCCTCACATTCATAGACAAACGCCAGATCTGACGGTAAAAGTGCTAGTGTTATGGGGCCTACCAAACAAGCACTTTTATCGTCCATTTTTATTATTATTATTATTATTATTTTTATTATACGAGATGTTCATTTAAGCATAGTCTACTATTCTAGAATATTTCAATTTACAATATTGTTGTCATCTTTACACAATTATATCTATTTGAAATAACGGTGTGACATGTATAACCCCATGTTTGTTCACATGGGCACTATCTTTGCCAGTTGGTAGTAGTGGTACTCTGTGAGTGTGATGGGGTCAGGCCATTTGCATGCGGAGGGTTCTTTTGGAAACGCAAACACTGACGGAAACAAAGCTACCACAGTTAGTGTTTCGTGCATCTGTCGTTCGTGTTCGCCAAAAAGAAGGTTGTAGATATTACCACAGCAACGCAAAACACAAGTCATCTTACAAAGGGGAGATTAAATACTACAATAGAGATTTATAGAAGAGGAAGAAAAAAAACTGTTATTTCTGTTGATGCTAAAATCCGTCACACACACACACATCAGCACACGAAAAAAACCACACACGGACCACGTAAAACACACATTTTTCCCAAGCTACCATCTCTCAAAAGACACGAAAAGTCCGATCATCACATACACACAAAAAAAAAAAAAAAAAAAAATCCCCCTCCCCCCTAAAAAGAAAAAGAAAATAGAACGATTATTCATTCCTAATATCAGCGTGGCAGCACACGCGAAGGAAGCGAACGGCCTTGAACTATGATCACCGGCCAGAAAGTAATCGATCGGAGAAACAAATGAAAATCACCTCGCGTCAGAAATTATACCTGCGCGCGGCTGGATGGCGGACACGAAAGAATAAATGAGAGAATAAACGTATCTTGGAAGGGAGGAGGATGAATAGGTTCCCGCACGCAAAAGGAATTAAGTGAATGATTGAGCATTTGGAAACAGAAATAGGTAAGTGAGAGCGAATAGATAAATGATAAGATATATGAATAAACGACTAGATATGTAAACAAGAATATAAATACACAAGTAGGTAAATAAATTAATAAAAGTTGAACACTGAATAAATTACTGAGCAATGAATAAATTAGTTAACAATGAGTAGGTAAATGAAAAATTAACTAATTAGTGAATAGCGAATAAACATAAAAAAAGAATTAGATAAATAAATGGAAATGAACCAAAGGAATAGACTGAGTGAAGAACATAGATAAATAAAAGGAAGAATAAACACTAACAGAGACATTAATAATTAAAAGAACAATGGATGTTAGCTAAAGAAATGAAAGGAATAGAAATATAGAAAAAAGAGTAATTAATCGAACGAGACTTTAGAAAAAAAAGTAAAAAGATAACGAAGGAACAGACATTTGCAAAAAAAAAAAAAAAGAAAAAAAAAAACGTGGAAGAGAGCAGAAAAGTAAAACAGAAAGAATAAGAATTTTGAGAGAATTAAACAACAGAACTAGAAACGAGCATTTTAAAAAGAACAAAAAAAATAAAAAAAATAAATCGGAAGAGGAATCAGAAATTAGGAGAAGAATAAGGAAGAGAAGTAACCGATAAAGAAAGGAAGAGGAAACAAATAAACGGGAGAATCATGCCATAAGCGACGCCAATGATGCACGAGTTCGAACGTAAGAAGGAAGTCGCGGCGCAAAAAATAACACAGTGGTATAAAATTATTATTCATATCACGTAAATAGCATTGGACTTCCTTAAACGAAGCTCAGTGAGTAAGCAGAAATAAAAATAATCTAAACTGGAGACGTTTTCTTTACAGTTAACACAGATTTCGATTCGACGTGGAATAGATTTATCCGAAAGCTTGACGGATTCTACAATGGCGATTAAAGACTTCGATGACATTTTCGTCTATATCGGAGGATTCGGACGATACCAGATGGTAAGTATGTATGTTTATGTTTAGAGAGAGAGAGAGATAGATAGATAGATAGATAGATAGAGAGAGAGAGAGAGAGAGAGAGAGAGAGAGAGAGAGAGAGAGAGAGGAGGGGGGGGGGATTGAAAGAGGGAGGAAGGAAGAGGTGGAAAGAGGGAGGGAGGGAAGAAGAGGGGGAAGAGAGGGGAAGAAGAAGAGGAGGAGGGTGGGTGGGAGAGAGGGAGGGAGAAAGAAAGGGAAGGAAGAAGGGAGGGAGGGAGGGAGAGAGAGAGAGAGAGAGAGAGAGAGAGAGAGAGAGAGAGAGAGAGAGAGAGAGAGAGAGAGAGAGAGAGAGAGAGAGAGAGAGAGAGAGAGAGAGAGAGAGAGAAAGGAGCGAGGAAGGGAAGGTGTGTGTATTATATATGTAGATATCATGCACACACACATATATGAAATATATTAATATTAATATATATATATATATATATATATATATATATATATATATATATATATATATATATACATACACATATGATTTCATTCTTATTATATATATATATATATATATATATATATATATATATATATATATATATATATATATATATATGAAAAGAGAAACAGCCACAGTAGAAAATGAAACTAAACCGTAACGTTTCGAACTCTTCAAGAGTTCCTCTTCAGACGAATAAAACCGAAATGGATACAAGGAGATAATTTTGGCAAGTATATATAGTGATAGAGAGACAGGACGAACAAGAGCTGAATCAGGTCTCAGGAGGGTCAAGGTCGAAGAGTCTGGGGAAGGCTTTGCTAACTAATGAGGAGGTAAGATCATCCAGGCCCCATTGACCAGCACTCAAGTTGAAATTAGGCATTTTTCTAATTAAAAGAGATTCTAACATTTTTCTTTCGTACGAATTGGCTGATTTATGAATTAATTTAGCGCTTTTCCAGTTAAGCCGGTGACCTTCATCCCGTAAATGAACGAAACACGCATTTGATTCTCTAGCAAATCTAACATCACGCTTATGTTCATTAATTCTTTTCTCAAAAGCTCTACCGGTCTCACCTATGTAAAACTTGGGGCAATCTTTACAAGGTATAGTGTAAATACCGGGAGAAGTCTCAAGAGCACCGCTAGCCGCATTGTGTTTTACTAAAGTATTACGCAACGTATTCGGATATGTAAAGACAATGTCAATGCCAGCGCCTTTAAACATGTGCCGTTTTTCATCGAGGGACGGGTTATACGGAACAATTAATAGATTACTGGCACTATCCTGTTGAGAATTACGGGAATGAGTATAAAATTTCCATCTCGCAGATGAGTGTGCCTGATTTAAGAAGAAATGGGGATATCCTAATTTCGAAAAAGTTTCAAAAATGACGTCAAGCTCCCGATCAATAAACTCATTGTCACAAATTCTATATGCCCTAAGAAACATGGACGAGACTACTGACTTTTTAACATATAACGGGTGATTCGAGAAAAAATGAAGATAATTAGCGGTGTGAGTGGGTTTACGGTAAACCGAAAATTTAAGCGAGCCATTTACATTGAATAACAGTATGTCGAGAAATGGTAATTTCCCTGAATCTTCCCATTCTACTTTAAAATTGATAGTACGCGCGAGGTTGTTGAGTTTACTGAGAAAATCATCGAAATCTGAACGGTTCGCTTGCCACATAGAAAATACATCATCAACATAACGAAACCAAACCGTGTCGGGAGGGAGAATCGACGGAAGGAGTTCAGATTCAAACATCTCCATATATAAATTCGCAAGAACCGGGCTTAAGCTACTTCCCATCGCGATACCATTGATTTGTTTATAAAATTCGCCGTCAAAAGTAAAGACATTATTCGTGACGCACAAACGAATGAGATCAATAAAGCAATTGACCGGAATAGGGATCTTATCACGAGCTGAATAAAGTTTTCTTTCAAGAAATTCTAACACATCTTCAAGCGGAACATTAGTGAACAAAGAATCTACATCAAAGCTCACTAATTTCTTACCGTGCGTCGGCAAGTTTCTAACCTTATCCATGAAATCCATTGAATGTTTAATATGACTATCAGAAAAAGACCCCATAAAAGGAGATAAAACGCTCGCTAGCCATGAGTCTAAAGGACGGGTAACCGAGTTGCAAAACGAAATAATAGGCCTTAGAGGGACGCCCTGTTTGTGAGTTTTAGGAAGGCCATAAAAATACGGAATAGAGGGATTAACCGTTCTAAAGCGATCAAAGAATTTGGGGTCAGGACAAAAGGCAGCAATACGTCTAAGGTTTTTACGAAATGACTCCTTGACAGAAGAATACGGGTTGGAGCGCAGTTTTTGATACGTCGAGTTGTCGTTCAAAAGGGAATGAGCTTTGCTTATATAATCAGATTTATTTAGGATAACTACGTTATTACCTTTGTCGGCTTTGGTAATTA
>NC_051423.1:30621766-30624266 GCF_015228065.2 Penaeus monodon | reverse complement strand
TAATTTGATGGGGAGAAAAGAACATGAATGTGTTAAATAAATGTGTTCATTTACCATCCAGACATAAAACTTTCATGAAGAAATGCTGATCCTGCGCACTATGTTGATAAACTCTGTCCTGTGTTTTTTTCTGTGTTGCTTAGCTATCCCTATTTTTCTCCCCTCTTTGATATTCCAATACAACTGCCCCTATATGTTAATATTCCACTGGTGTTACTTCCTGCCAAAACGTCATAGCGTAACTATCTATGGGCTAAATTATTCATAATGGCTACTAGGGAGAGTGGAGAGTGACTAAGCACTATCGAGACAGAGGGGGCCAAATGAAACTTTCTGAAGCAACTATGCATACGAATACAACACCTTTCTTCCCACGTAGGCGGCTTCTCGTCTCATGAGAAGGCCATCTCGCTTCTCTCAATCTCTTCTTCCTTTCTTTAAGCTCATTCTCACACCGAGCATCTCTGTGACTTTCTCCTCTAATCCTTTTATCCCGAAGGCGGTCGAAGCTTCCTCTTTGCTGTTCTTCCACTTCCATACCTTGTTGTATGACTCGTTTGACATACCTTACTTTTTGTCTAACCCCCATCGCTTTCCCTTTTTTTCATAGGTCATAGTGCGCTGTATTCTTTTATGAGGCTTTTAACTTTACATCGAATACTCCGGTGTCAGCCGCAACTATGTGGTGATATCACCTATAGTTTTCAGGAGCATTGATACCTTTTACAGGAGTCGGTTATGTATTCCAGTTTTAATAGCATGTCTGGAAGGCCTTTAGTATACGAGAATGTATCATAATAAACAACTGAATTTTACTCGTTGCTGTAAAATGTGCACCCTGAGGCCATGAAGACCTCAATTGTCCATGTTTCACAAAAGAGTAAAAATATGTGAAATAAATTTTTCCATGACATACGACATGGAAAACCAGTGCAAAATATATGCTGAGAGAAAAAAAATCAACATGATCATGACCTGTGTCATTAACAAACCCCTAACAAACTCCAACCGCCTCAAACGGCCTTGCGCATCTCGCCCCCGCCAGGATGGTGATGACACTGGCCTACGACGGACACACGCGCAACAGCGAGAATATCGGCTTCGACGCCTTCCTCAGCTTCACCATCGCCGGCGCCGTCGAGTTCCCCGCCGACGTCCTCACAATGATGATGACGGAGTGGCTGGGGCGCCGCCACACCACCGTCTGGTCGCTCATTCTCAGCGGTCTCATCGCCCTCAGTATTGCACTCGTTCCTGAAGGTGAGCAGACCTTGTTCGGAAAATAATCATGGTCTGTTCTGAAAAGTCATCTCAGTGGTCTGTATATTGTGTATTTAAGTGCATGTATGTATGTAATATATGAGTGAAAGTATTTATGTCTGTTTATATATAATGATGTGTTTTTATAGACAGCACCGTAATCATTATGGGACTGGCCTTCACTGGCCGGTTCCTCATCACTATGACAATGAACGTGGGGCATCAGTACCCAGTGGAGATCCTGCCCACGGTTGCTCGCGGGCAGGGGATGGGCACCATGCAGACTCTCGGATTCCTCTCCGCATTTGCCTCCCCTTACATCGTTTACCTGGTATATATTACCGTCTCTGAGCAAAATATTTTCGAAGCTAATGCTTGTCTCCTTCATCAACTCACTCTATTTTTAGCTATTCAGTATTCACTTTAGTTACGCTCCAAATGGGATTAGAGTCAGTGGATTGCCATTTGATATTCAGCCTCTGAATATGAGCTGAATTATATCATGAAATTGTTGAATTATTGATAAGATGTTGCCGCTAATGAGTCATTGCTATAACTAATTCCTTTTGGTATTAAGTAAAAGTTGTTTTTAAAATATATAAACTAGCATGGAATTACAAAAAAATTACTTTAAGGAAGAGTATAAATGAACTTATTCGTTTAAAATAAATAAGAAATTTCAATTTGACTCTAAAAATGTATGTGTAAGAAAACACAATGAAAATCTTTTAGACTGCATGGAGGAAAATTGTCACATAGAAGAGAGAGAAAAAAAAATGTTTCACGCAAATTTAGAGAACGACTCGCCTGAAATTTAAACTTTTATAGTTAAATGAAAGGAAAATAAGAATACATTAATTTACAAACTTATCTATCCCTCGCATCCTGCTCCTCCCTCAGTCCAAGTATGGTTCGTTCTTACCCTACGTGATCCTCGGGGCCATCACAGTCCTGGGCGGAATCGCTTGCCTCTTCCTGCCGGAGACGCTGCACGAGAAGCTCCCCGACACTCTGGAGGACGGCGAGACCTTCTTCAGCGGCCAGAGTCTGTGTTACAACCCGTGTGCAAGGTACGAGGGAGGGTGGGAGGGAGGGAGAAAGGGAGGGAAGGGAAAGGAAGGGGAGGCGAGGGAAGGGAAGGGAAGGGAAGGGGAGGGAAGGGTAAGGAAGGGGAGGGGAGGGGAGGGGAGGGAAAGGGGAGGAGAGGAGGTGGGGAAGGGGAGGGAAGGGTGATAAAGGG
>NC_051423.1:30587209-30607209 GCF_015228065.2 Penaeus monodon | reverse complement strand
AGATACAAAAAAGAGAGAGAGAGAAAAAAGGAATACAGGTACAGACAAAGAACAAACAAAAACAGGTCTATCCACCGCAGCAAACACAGTCGATCTGGCCGTTCCCACACTACATGCAGTCAACGCTAGGTAATCAAACACTTAAGCACGGTGATATCTTTTCGCTCAATATTTGTACGCACTTGAGTCAGCGGAGGCTCTATCTGTATATGGTGAATGGCGGATCGTTGTGCTAGGAAATGAGATACTGATTCCACGAACTGCTGTGTCTGACGGAGAGCACACCCACCCTTAGGCCTCGTGGGGCGGCTGGCAGTTCCCTTTGGATGTGATGGTGAGTGTTTCTTGGTCTGGTGTTGTGGGGAGCAGGCTTGTCTGTTTGGATAGACAGATAGAGAGATTGCTTGGTAGATAGATAGATTGAGAGACAGATAGACAGGCAGGTAGGTAGACAGATATATGTATATATATATATATATATATATATATATATATATATATATATATATATATATATATATATATGTATATATATATATATATATATATATATATATATATATATATATATATATATATATATATATATATAATATATATATAGAGAGAGAGAGAGAGAGAGAGAGAGAGAGAGAGAGAGAGAGAGAGAGAGAAATAAAGTAAGAGTGAGAGTGGGAGTGAGTGAGTTAGTGCGAGAGAGAGAGAGAGAGAGAGAGAGAGAGAGAGAGAGAGAGAGAGAGAGTGAGAGTGAGAGTGAGAGTGAGAGTGAGAGTGAGTAAATGAGAGAGACGAAGGCAGAAGAAGAGAGAGACAGAAAGAGAAAGGGGAAGCGAGAGAAAGTGATAGAATAACATAACAATAAAAAGGTAACGAAAACGGATGAAAGCAGACCTTTTTTTAGTAACACACCGCAAATACATATAATAGCCCAACATAATCTTTTCATACTGAAAATGGTTCTATTGTTTAATCACTCTAATAACGAGTTTACTTTAGTTCACCAATTACCTGTGATTTAAATGATCTTTGTTGTTCCGTCATCATTCAGTTCTAGGTAACGTCAATGCCGCCCCTTGGGAAGGTCATGTACAATTTCGATGTTGATAAAAAATAAAGACTTCCAACATTCCGTCGAGTAAGCTATTATATCATATTTGTTTTTTTATTTTGTAAAGTGGAGCGTACGGACTTGGTTTCATTAATGTTCGGTCAGCATATGCACCACGCTTTTGTTATGTTTACGAAACATTTTCGTAAAAATGAAATCGGTTACTTCATTTAATTTCGTATACATTTTTTTTGGCAAGTAGAAATTATTAGCTATTTTTCACTTGATGCGAGTCACGGAGATTTTAATTACACCGAATTTACGAGGAAAAACTTATAGGACGCCACGCATATCACATTCGACATCCAAACATCCGGTTTAGTCTCATTCCTCATCCGCACGTTGCCGCGACACACTCTCACATGCATCCTCATTCCACCCAGGTCTCATCAGCATTTATCATAACATCAAAGTGAGAGAGGCATTGCAGCATCAGCTTCAGGCCTCGTGCGCGTGAGTCAGCGCTGAAGGGTCACGGCCTTCGGATTCTGGTGCGCCGCCTGTGACCCGGATGTCGATGTGATGTCATAACAGGCGGGGAAAGACATAAAAGTCCACGTTTCGGATATGATCTAGATACCTCTTTGGGGGATAACATCAAATGGTAGTATTTAAACATTATTATTAATCTTTTTTCATATGTCATATTCTTTTCCTAAGCGTTATTATGGTTTGTCTACCGAATTATCTCAAGGACACATTCAGGCGAATACGTAAACACAACAAAACCAGGCGACTCTTTCGTGCTCAGGTGGGACGAAAGGAGGGTGCTTCGAGGGCAAGGAAAGACGAAGCCTTATTAGAATAATCCCTTTTTCCTCACGGACGCTGGATGACCCGTGGTGCGAGGGATAAAACCGCACCGACAGACTAAAATCCTGCCCCCACGGGATTTAACTCATACCGGTGTCAAGTATGCATGCATTTCAAGCTATTCAGTAATTTGGAAGATGGCAATACACGACCCAAATCCTGGAAAAAAGCGAAGACAAGAGGAGAAAGAAACCTTAGAGAAGCAGCCAGTGCCTCCTTGTCGTGGGAGAGCAGCTTCTATGTTGGTGCCAAGACCTGAACTTAGTGACAATCCTCTTAACCAGGTGACACTGCGGATGCCAGGGGGTGGGGTGGGGGGGATTTGTATGAGGGGGGGAAGGAACAGGTGAGAGGGGGTATATATGAGGGGGGCAGTTAAGAGGGGGTAATGTATATGAAGGAGGGGGGTGAGAGGGGACACGGTTGCGAGGGGGAGGGGGTGGCAGGAGAGAGGGAGGGTTATGTATATGAGGAGGGAGGGTAGGTAAGAGGTGGGGTAATGGGGAAGTAAGGGGGAAGTGAGGGGGGAGAGGCTTCAGTCCTCGTTATTGGTTCAGTAGTGTGTCGACAGCCTGTGAGGTTACTGTTGTGTTTAGGTAATTCGTAAAGCTTTTTTCAGATAGGTAATATATTTGCGAAAGTAAGCTCTTGCTATATAAAGCGTGTTAAGCTTCTGCCCCTGCCTCGCAAGGATAAATCGTGTAAAGGTCCACGACGCATAAATTGTTTTGATTGAACATGTGTGTGGATGTTTTTTGTTTTTAAGTGCAAATCATTTTTTAAAATGTTAAAACCGTACGCATATATAAACACATCCCTCTATTTGTTATATTTATGTTTTTAAAAAGTAATTCGATCTGATTTTCCCATTTTTGAGCCATAAATCGGTGCATGTGCATCGTAGCAGATAAATACAAATTTATATATCTGATATAAAATGCTATTTTTGTTAACACAAGGCCCAGAAACAACGATTTAACATCATCAGCAGCGATCGCGGCCGGCAACAGATTCCAAAATGATGAACCCTTGTGATATCATGTAAGTATTTTTTTTCCAAAATTGAGATATTGGATTCTAATGGAACTGAAAGTTTCTATTATCTGCCACACACACACACACACAAACACACACACACAAACACACACACACACACACACACACACACAAACACACGCGACGCGCGCGCGCGCTCAAACTATTTTGAAAGGAGAAAATACTGATCCCATGGATAACTCTGCACTTTACCCTTTATCACAGTACAGATATTCAGATAATCACCGAAATTTGTTTTCTATACTAAACTAGGCCATCCTGTATGATTGCACTTGTTGTTTTACTTGACTGAAATAGTGTACGTAATGGCTAGTGCAAACCTGCCGTCACCCCTACGTTTACCTGGTGTTTTTTAAGCTTGTTGGGAATTATGACTAAACAAAGTCGCTGGTGTTTTTAATACGCCACTCGAAAACTGTATCTAGAGACGGATGCAGGAAGTTATGTAATTTTGTATATTCACCGTACGCACAGGAGACCCACCATCATGTGGATTTTAGATTTTAGACCATCTTAGAAAAAAACGTTCTTTTTTAACGATCACCAGAGTAGCTATACTGCCCAAATTATTAAACAGTGATTTGATTTATTTTGTTTTAAAAGGGGGAGTAGTGGGTGTTCATCCAAGAATTCCACAAGAACTTGAAAAACAAATCCAGAATTTGTTATAAACCTCGAGAGGCCAAAGTTTTGATCCCGACTAGTTGTTAGGTCGGGCGAAATTTAGTTTGAAAATAGTTTTTTTTCAGTATATGAAATAATGATACTTACATGAATTTCGCATTATACTATTTCATATGTTTTGCTAAGTCGCCTTTGGTGTTAATTCGGAGATATGATAATTATGGTAGATCACAATTTATCTTTAAAGTTGACAGACGCGTTCAAGAATCTGGCCATCCCTGTCTCAGACGGACAGCAAAGAACCTTCTGTCCATCAACAGCATCAAGGCCGTCCATATATGCATCATTGAAATTGTGTCTAAATAGATTTGAAGACGTTGTGAGACGGGTACGCAATTTGAGGCGAAAATGGCTGATACAACCAAGTAATACCCAAGAAAAATACCCGAAAAGTAAAACACCCACAACCGTACAATAGAATCGCGCTCCTGAAAAACCACTTCTGAGTCCCTTTTGTTACAAGCGATTCATGCAAAGAGCTTATAAATTAACGACGGACTGAGGCCAATCTGCGCGGAGGAGCAGACTGCACTTTCCGCATGACGCCAGACGCTGACAGAAAGGGACAGGAAACATTGGCGCTTTATTCGTAGCCGCAAAAGGAAGTGCAACCGGTGGCAGGTCCGGAGGGTTCGTTGTATTTGTTTATCGTCACATTTGAAGTTTGATTATTTATATGGCGAGAGAGGGAGAGGGAGAGGGAGAAGGAGGGGGAGGGGGAGGTGGGGGGAAGGGGGAAAGGAGAAGGAAAGGGAGAGGGAGAGGGAGAGAGAGATAGGGGGAAGGGGGAGGGGGAGGGGGAGGGGGAGGTGGGAAAGGGAAAGGGAGAGAGAGAGAGAGAGAGAGAAAGAGAGAAAGAGAAAGACAAAAATAAAGAGAGAGAGAGAGAGAATGAGATAGAGAGATGGAGAAATAGAGAAAGAGATTGAATGAGAGAGAGAGAGGCAGAGGGAGATGTGATTTGATTTGATAAAATAGAACAGAACAGTGCACATACCCCGCAAAAAGCCAGTGTAAGGTGCTATAGCTTCAATCATCTAAGTGATTGTGCTTCTATTTTGGTAGTGGGCTGCCAATCAAACATCGGCTGTACATGCCTGAAGGGCTGTGCCATTGTGCTTACATTTTCCACATACCATCTAGTTGTTAAAAAAAAAAAAAAAAAAAAAAAAAAAAAAAAAAAAAAAAAAAATATATATATATATATATATATATATATATATATATATATATATATATATATATATATATATATATATATAATCATATTAAAGATTAGACCAGCGTCTATAACAAAATTAATATGACCAATAAGTGCTGGTTTCTCGACAGTGTTAGTTGATCATTTTCGTGCAACAAAGTCATGTGTGACATCGCGCCTTGTACATTTTGCAATGGTGATATGAGACTGGCTTTGTCTCCAAAGCTGCATCCTATATGAGATGGTAGCCGATACGGTGACACTTATAAACCCTCTGATAGGCTAGAAATATGGTGCAGGATATTCATAGTTACCATTTCTCCTGGACTAAATACAGTAAGTCTATAGAGTGCACCCTGGCTGTCAGAGAAGATAGATAGATAGAGAGAGAGAGAGAGAGAGAGAGAGAGAGAGAGAGAGAGAGAGAGAGAGAGAAAGAGAGAGAGAGAGAGAGAGAGAGAGAGAGAGAGAGAGAGAGAGAGAGAGAGAGATTGAGAGAGATGGGGAGATTGAGAGAGAGGGAGAGATTGAGAGAGAGGGAGAGATATATAGATAGATAAATAGATAGACAGATAAAGAGAGAGAGAGAGGGGGGGAAGCAAAAATTAACGAATTCATTTCCTTTAGAATTTTCAGTGTTAATGCTGGCACTGATAACAGAAATGATTAATATAATCTTATCACATATTTCCGTTTGTCGTCATTTACACAAGGGTAAACGACAAAGTGTATGAAAAAACGATTATTCAGCAGAACGGATTTACTGTGCGCGGTGTCTTGTGACTCTACTCGCCGTTAGAGACTCGCGTTGTGTGACCGGATTAGCATTACTGAACGCAAAGGTTAGTAAAGGTATTGCATCTTTTAAGTCGATGTCAGCTAAGGGTGCACACTTTTCGAAAATCGTCGGGAAAAGAATTGTTCTGTTATGTCTTTTTTTTTTTTTTTTTTTTTTTTTTTTTTAATCATGGTATTTGTATACTGAATTATGAATAATCAATTATTTTAAAAAGTCCAAAGGGGAGAACTGCGTCAGGAAAGCCTACTGAAAATTTTAGAAATCTATGTGTTAAATGTCTTGATTGTACTTTGAAATAAAGATGAAATATGATTAATGTTAGAATTATTGCTGTAAACTGTACATATGGATAAAGGTATTCACGAGTGAAGCTACAGAGTTTACTGTATATTCTAACTAAAAATGAATATGCAGTGATAGTTATTCGCAGAGCTTTTGAAGTTAAACTGTGTTGATTCTTACAAGATCCGTAAATACTTCAATTTTTATATACATAATACTGTACAGTTCAAGGACGTTTGTTTGCGCATTGCTGCTGAATTACCCGGCAACTATTGCATTCATAAGGGTTTTTATGAGTGGTAGGGTGGAAGAACTTACGTCAGATGGAAGCCAACAATGGAATGCGAAAAAGGAAGTCACACCAGCAAGGAGGTTGAGTTTTTACAAGAACAAATTCAGAAAAAAAATAAAAGTCATCGCCAACATATAAAAAAATACATGAACAGAAACAAGAAAAAATAATGTAATCAACAAGGAGTGGAATAAAGGATTCAGAACAACCGACACAAACAAAATGAAAAATGAAAAGCGGACGAACGGGCTTAACGTAGTACAGGAAATGAATGCAAACGTGCAGTGTATGTACGTTTGAAACAATTCAGTGACAAAGTGAAGGCACTTGAACTTATTGTGACAACAGGACATTCGCAACGGAGAGGCTGTTACCTTGGTGCCTGTTAGTTGAACTTAACAGTGTTTCACGACAATTTTTTTTCTTTTGTTCATAAGTGAAGAAGTTATTCGCTTTTGATAAGGAAATCAAATCAGACGAACAGAAGTAGAATCTAAATATTAAACGGAAGATTTGTGTTTTGAGTTCCCTTAGTGTCTATGAAAAGACAAAGATAATATCAACGAATTTATAAAATACCGAAGTTCTTGGGCTGCATGACCAAGATTTTTTTTTCATTATTATTTTTTTTACAAGTATTAGGAACTGTTAACTTAAATGTAAAGAGAATCGTTCACCAAAGTCGTATAAGTCGGGGCAGCCTCTGTTTGCCAAGCACAATTTACAGGAGTTGAAAACAGTGAAATTGATTCACTTTGAGAAAAGAATGACGATCACCTCTTCAGACAAAGAAAGGTCGGACTTTTTTCTGCTTTGTTTATGTTTCCTGTGGTTTTCAGTGCTACCTCACGCTAAGTTTTATTTAAAGAACTATTGAAACCAATTTCCATGTGTCGTAATATTACTTATAGTTAAAGAAGATGGAACTGTTTTTTTTCCGACAAGTAATTTGTGTTTCGTTTTTTTTCTTATCTTGAAAAATATTTCACAGAATCCCTCAATAATTATTGGTTTGTATTTACCTTGCCAATGTCCCATATCGCTTTTAGAAATTGAGGTAGTAAATTTGTAAAAGAAGAACACAGGCCACATTTTTTCAGTGTGAAGTTATCAACATTTCCTCTCCTTATCATCACTCCGATCTGATAAAACTCGTAGAAATAAAGATTTTTTTTCGAATGTATTCTTCATCCCACTAGGAAAGCAATTGCATAATGATTGATTTCGTGAAGCAGAAAGTGTTTAAAAATGAACCACAAACGCAAAGTCCGTTTTCTTTTACCTTGAGGATTTGCAAGTCACTTTTTTTTCGTTTAGAGATATCACCCTCGTCGCAGCCAGTGGAGTTTTAATAACGTTATGCCTTTTCCGGTACATACGGTTGTACTAGACAAATCTGCATTATGAAATCCTGTTTTTTTCGTCAGCTTTTATGATAATTTTATTGGATGTCTTACAAGAGAATTTCCAGAAAAGGAAAGGAAGAGAAAAATGAAGTATAGAAGAGAAGCTGTTGTGGAGGAAACTGTTGTCCTCTGGTGGATGGGCACTTCACAGAGTCAGGCAGTCTTTGAAATTCTCTGCAATAATCATTGTAAGGATACAGTTGCAACGTAATGATTTTTTTGGGCCAGTATTGACCATGACGTCGTTGATGATACTACTGATGTTGGTAATAATGGTATTAATAATCATATCAATGGTAATCACGTGGTTGAATGGAACTGCACTGAAGACTGGGGACAATTATTTAGAGCATCGTAATCTTGTTAGGGCCCAGTAATTCATAGATTGTAAGATAAGATAAGACCTTTTTTATCATTCATCTGGAGATGTACATGAGGTCTGACGTAGCCTTTAAGATAGCATACAAATCAGATTATTGGTGGCCTAATACCATATACTACGAGTCAGACCAGACTCCCGTTCAGCTGGGGAAACGAAAACGAATTGTATCTATAGCATATACGTGATTCTTTAAGGCCGGTTGTATTCCACGTGTAAGTATTAACATGTCCGTCATACAGTAAAACTCTTATGGAGTTACTGCGACTGGTTAATCCTGCACTGCATTATATTACTGTCGTGGCAATCGTCAAGAGAGCATGTTGTATGTAGGATTCATAGTAATCACTATACATAGATTTACTACATGCTTTTGCATCAGTGATATAACAGAGTAATGGAGCTCCTTTTGATTAAAGGAAGAAACACATTATTGCGGTCCGATGCCATATGTAGTTATCAAGCTTTTAAAAAGAAAAAAAATTTTTTTGGGCCCCCAAAAAAGGGTTTTTTTTCAACTTTTTTTTTTTTTTCCCGGGGTTTTTTTTCGGAGATATCCCCCTGGGGTTTTTTGGGGGCCCAAAAGGGCCAAAAAATTTTTTTTTTTTTTTTTAGTTTTAATTTTTTTTAAAACGTTTAAAAAAAAAAAAAATTTTCCTTTGTCCGGTACTTTTACGGGGGGGGGGGGGGGTTGTATTTTAAAACAAAAATTTTTTTCTTCATTTAGGGGTTTAAAACCCGGGTTTTTTTTTCGTTCTTTTAGGGATTTTATGATTTAAATAAGTAAATTTTAAAAATTTTTTGGGGAGAGAATGAGGTGGATAGAAAGAAAAGCTTTAAAAAACGTTTTTTGGGGGAAAAAAATTCACGAGTCCAGCCCCGTTTGGGGGGGAAACCGAAACATTGAAACAAAGGGCAATATGATTTTTTGGGGCCGTTTTGACCAGTAAAAATTTTTAAAAACATTTATAAGTAAAATCTTAGGGAATTTTATGGATGGAATCCGGGATGCATTATTTAAACTGTCTTTGGCCGTAAACATTTTGTGAAAGGTTTAAAAGTAAATCACTATACTAGATTTCTACTGCTTTAAATAGGATAAAAACGAAAATGGGCCCTCCTTTTATTAAGGAAGAACACTTTATTGGGGGGCCGTAATTTATTTAAGCTTTTATTCCAAGGGCCGTGAAAAACCGGTCTAAAGAAAACGTTATCCCTGCTCACGGCTTACCCAAAAGTCACTCATCAAGGACCCCCGATGCCCCCCTTTTATGTCATCCCTGATTTACTCACCGGGGAAACAAAGGGCGGGACGCCCCTTGCCCTTTTGACTGTAACAAAGTTGGCTCAAAAAAAGGGGCCCCGCTGCCTTCCCGATGATTGGGGCACCTATTTCCGCGCCAGGGAAAACACACCCGCCTCCAAATCCTCCATGGGGGGCCCGGTCTCCCTTGAAAGTCTGTGGCCGGCCCTTGAATTTCCTAACCCCGGGCGGCGCCCCTTTATTTTCCCGTTAGCCTGGGGACTCCCTTTGGGCTTGGGGGGCTGTGCCCCCCCCTTGGGTTTTTTCGACCCTAGGTGCTTTCCCCGGTTGTTGGCCCCTTGTCGCGTGCCGAGCGGGAAAAACCCCTTTTTGGGTTTTCTTTGTGTTTGTCTGTCTTTTGATTGAAGGGGGAAAAATTATTTAAAAAAAAATTTATTTTATATTTATTAAATTAAATATTTTTTAATTTAAATAATTTTTTTTATATTTTTTTTATAAATTTAAAAATTTTTTATTGTTTATATGTTTTAAGATCATGTGCTAAATGGGGTATTAAAAATTTTAATTTCCCAGGATCCCTTTTAAATAAATCGACTAATAATTTTAAAAAATAAACCCTTTTAATCAAAATTAAGAATTAAGAGGGTAAAGACCCCAATGTAATATTCTATTAACTTAATTTTGGAGTAAAATATTTTTTTTTATATATTAATAATATGAAAACGAGATTTGTAGAAATATTTTTGAGGATATAAAAGGGAATTCTTGAAAAGAATAGGCAAACCGACAAAACAGTTAATTTCCCTAGAAAAATTAAAAAGAATTGGAAAAAATAAAAAAATATCCTACCTATTTTTAAATAGGTATTGAAGTAAAACCCCCTTTAAAATTTTTTTTCTCTTTACTTAGTATAAAAATTTTTAGAGTTAGTTTTTAAAAGGAATTCGATAATTTTTTTTTAAAAAAACAAATTAAAATTTTTTCCGGGGAATTGATTTTTTTTTAAAAAATTTTAAATAAAAATTCCTTTACTTTTTTTAAATAAAGTTTTAGTGAAAAACCTTTAAGTTTTTATTCGATCTTTAATATCAATATCAAAAAATTTTTATCATAATTTCAATATTAAATATTATTTTTTAGGTTTTAAAAATTTTTTATCTTATCAAAAATTTCATAATCATCATTATGTAATATTATCTTTTATCCAAAAAATCATATCAATTCATCCATCCATCATAAAAATCATTTTTTCATTATCATTATCATTTTTAAAATTATCTTATCATCATCATCATCATCATATCTTTATCATTATCTTTATCATTATCTAATTTTTATCATCATCATTCCATCATCATATCATCAATAAATCCCCATCATCATCTAACCCCAAATCACCACATCACCATCATCATAAAACCCATTTCAATTCATCAATCAAATCATCATTCTCACCAAACCACCATCAATTCCCAAATCATTACCAAAAGTAATAAAACTATTATTTTTTACAAAAATAATTTGGAACAAATGCAAACCTCCCCCCCCAAAAAACCCCTAACCCCCCCCCCCCCCCTTCCTGAACTGCCCATAGCACGGGGGGGGAAAAAATGCCGCCATTATTTTCCTTAACAATGCCCCGGAAGTGATACAAGGACCAGTATTTTCATAGTTTTCAGCCGAGTCTTTTCATTGCATTTAAACCTATTTTTAAACTGGGTGACTTTATCGTAAACTAAAAATTATTTTTTTCCCGTGAAGTTTAAAAAAAATTTTTTTCCAGATGTTATAACTGGCGGTATTACTATATTTAGAAAATCTTGTTGTATTTTTTTACTTTTTAAAACTAAAGAGGGGGAGAAAAAACTAAAATCATTTTGTTCTAAAAATAGATTAAGGGGGGTGGGGGTGTGTGTTTTGTGTGTGGGTGGGGGTGGTGTGGGGGTGTGGTGTTTTTGTGTGTGTTGTGTGTGTGTGTGTGTGTGTTGTGTTGTGTGTGTGTCTCATATATGTATATATTTCTTCAACGATGTTGACTAAAAACCCAGTCGTTTAAAACACTATTAAGTGGTAACAAATCGCAAAAAACCACATTCGAAACGGGAAAGAAAAATAATTTTTGATACAAGGAAACGGGGCAAAAAAAACAAAAATTAAAAAAAAAAGAAAATCATGAAAACAAAAAAAAATAATAAGCACCGTGACAGAGAGAACGGGCCATAACGGGACACAACGAAGAACTTTTGGCCTCACCCGTGGCCCCAGGGTAACATCTAGCCCTTTTTTTTGTTTTTTTTTGCTAGTCCCCCTCATTTCATCTGTTCTTTTTTTTCTTTTCTTTCGTTTTAATTTTTATTCTTGTTCACAATGTTCAAAATTTGCTTTTTAAAAAATTTTTTGATTCGTCCCAAAGAAGCATTCTTGCGAATTTTTTAAATAAAATGTTCACTTTTTTCTCCCCAGCGATCCACGTCTTTCGCCCCGGGTGCGTTGCGCAGCCCCCTCGGTCGCGCCCCCTTGGAAAAATTTTTTTCATTCTTCTAAAAAGGACTTTTTTTTCGTCTTTTTTAACTGCATACATATTGTGCGGTATTCTAATTTAGGGGAAAATACACAGCGCACACATCACACAGCACGAACAAAGCAACATGAATGCTGCAACACACACACACACACACACACACACAAAAAACCACACACACACACACAACCCCCACACACACACACACCCCCAAACCACACCCCAAACCCCACACAAAACACACACAAAACAAACAACACACCACAACACAACAAAACACACAAAACACCACAAAAACACACAACACACACAAAAATTGTAGTAAAAAAAAGTATGCAAAGCAAAAGAAAAAGAGGAAAAAAAAAAAAAAAAAAAAACGAAATATCTCAAACCATATCTTACAACAAAAAAAAATAGAAAATTTTCAACCCTTCTGCCTTCTTTTCTCGTCTCTTTTTCCCCCGTCGCAAAGGTTGCTTGCTGTCCCCCCCACAAACAAGCATACCTCTCGAAGACCGCTTTTCCCTTTCCCCCCTTTTCCCCCGCTTGACGTCACCCGGCCCGGGGGTTTCCCGGGCTCCCCTTTGGGGGTTAAAATGTGTGTGTTTTTTGACGTAGGTGTGAGTGACGGGCTCTCTGCACGGTTTTTTTCCCTTTTTATGTAAAAAACAGGGAAAATTTTTTTCCCAAAAGAATTTATTTTTCATTTAAAAGGTTATTTTTGTTTGTCATTTGGAATCCCTTTTTTTTCTAGGAAAAAAAAACCGTTACTTAACACTTCAGAAAAAAAAAAAAGATTTTTATATTTTTTTTCCTAGTAAAATTTTGGTTTATCACAATTTTAGTAACCCCCTGAGCTGGGTTTTTAGTAGGAAAAAAAAAATATTTACGTAAACAAACAACAGATAGCAATAAGTAAGTAAAAACATTTTGAAAGGAAATTTTTAACACAATTTTTTTACAAGAAAAAGGCAATTGCAATTTTCCACAGTTGCATGTCACCTTTCGGGGGATGAGGTCCCCGGAAAATTATAAATGAAAGACTTAAAAACCCGCCCTTTCAGAATCTGGGGACTTTTTTTTTTCTTTTTTTTTTTTTCAAAAAGGGACTAAGGGCCCCACGTTTTATTTCTTTCTAAAGGATTCTTTTTTTCGCAATGTGTTCTTTTAATTTCCCTTTTTTCAGTATTAACTAAAACCCTTTCAATTTTCTAGAAAACTGGTTTGTTTTTTACAGTAGGAAATGCGCTGCTCGAGGCCTGTGGGTTTTTTTGGGGGGTCTTTTTCCAAAAGCAAATTTTTTTCCTGTCTTTTTTTTCATCCCCCTTTGCTGCTTAAAAATATAACCTTTTTTTCCCCCCTTTTTTAAATCCCCCCCCCTTTTATCCTCCCCTTTTTAAAATTTTTTTCCCCCTTTTTTTCCCCCCGTTTTCTTTTTTCCCCTCGAATTCTCTTTTTATTTTATCCATTTTTCCCCTTTTTAATACCCTATTTTTATATTTTATCCCCCCCCCCTTTTTTCTTCCTGCGGTTTTTTCCCTTTTTTTTCCCTTTTATAAACCCCGAAAGTGGACTTTTTTTACCGTTTAAGGAAAAAGGGAAGTTTTTTAAATATTTATTTTTATGCAAAATCCAAATTTTTTTTTTTAAACACAAAAAAATATTTTCCCCTTTTCCATTTTTCCCAAAAATCATTTCTTCCTATTTCACCCCTATTTTTTTTAAGGAATTTAATTTATCCAAAAAAAGGGTAATTTCACCCCCCCAGATTTTCCCCCCCCCCCCCCCCCCCCGGTCCCTTTCCCCCCCCACCCCTTTTCCCTAAAATTTCCCCAAACCCCCCCCCTTTTTCCCCTTTTCCCCCCCCTTCTTTCCCCCAAAACTCCTCCCCCTTTTTCCCCCCCCTTTTTTTTTTATTTTTTTCCTTCCCTTTTTCTTTTCCCCCCCCTTTACCTTTTCCGGGGCCCAAATTTGAAAAAAACAACAAAATTAAGTATCGTTACTGGTTCTTTTGGAAACCCCTTTTTAATACCTTTGTTTTGGGTTTTTTTTTTTTTTTGTTTGTGTTTGGTTGTTGTTTTGTTTTTTGGGTCTCGTCTCGTGTTTTTTTTTGGTTTGTTGGGTTTTTTTGGGTGTTGTGGTGGGGTTTCCCCCCCTGCTTGTGGGGTGCGGGGTTTTTTCTTGGTGTTTTGTGTGTTTTTTCGTGGGGCGTGGGTGGGGTGGCGGCGTGGGTTTCGGGGGGGGGGGGGGGTGTGGTGGTGCGTGGGGGGGCCTTTCCCAGGGGGGGGAATTTGGAAATTTTTTAAAACATTTTTTTTCCCTGTTTCCCCCCGCCCTGGCAGGACAAGGGGCAAAATGGCGTTAATTCCCCCCCCAAAACCAGGGAAAAAAAAACTGACAAAAAATTGCAAATGGTTGGCCAGTTGACGAGATGGGTATTGCTGTGTTAACATTGGGGTCCCTACGATGTGAAATTTTCCTCTCCAACACCCCGCTCTTCTTGCAATGGGTGGGGACCAAAATCTTAGCACATATTTTTTCTGTATTATATATATATTTTAATATATAATATTATATATATAATATATATATATATATAAAATCTTTATATTATTATATAATTATATATAATATTTATATAAATAAAATTTTATATATATATGATATTATAAATTATAAATATATTTAATAATTTAAATTTTTAATTATTAATTAATTTTTATTATATAGTAATTATTTTTATTAAATTTTATATTTAAATTTTATATAATATAATAAATTTAATTATAATTTCACACACCACAAACCCCCACACAACACACCCCAACCCAAACCACAACACAAACAAAAAAACACCACCACACCTCACACACACCAACCGCCCCAAAATACACACACCCCCAAAAACACACCACACACACACACACACACACAACACCAACACAAAAAACAACACACACACACAAACCCACACCACACCCACAACCCAAAAAAATTTTTTTTATCTCGCAACGGTCCTATATATATATATAAATAAATTTTATATTATAAAATTATAAAATTATATATATATTGTGTAATATATATTTTATACATATAATATATATATATATTATTTATATATATATAATATATTATATATATATATATATTTTTAAAATTATTTTTTGGGTTATATAAACCCCTATATAATATATTATTATATAATATTTTAAAAATTATTTATAAAAAATGTTTATTCATAATATATAATATTTTATATATATTATATAAAATATATATATATTTATATATAATATGTATGGTTATATACCCAAACCCTTTATATTAATAAAATATTAATATTTTTATATATAAAAATATAATATAATAATATTTTATTATTTAAATATATATTTTGTGGATAATATACCCCACACATAATAATATTATATATTATTATTTTATAATATATTTAATACAAATTTAAATATGTATTTAAAAAGCACACACAACACCACACACACACCATATTTTATATTAAAAATTTTAATTATATATTATATATAAATAAAATATATTATTATATATAAATTATATATATATATATATAAATTTTAAAAATGTAAATTATATTAAATTACATTTATTAATTATAATATATATATATATTTTATATAATATATATATTATATATATAGTTTTTTTTGTGTGTGTGTGTGTGTGTTTTTGGTGGGGTGGGTGCATATAAATAATACATATATTATATATTATAATATTAATTATATATTAAATTAATAATATATAATATATTAAATTTTTTAGTTATTGTGTGTGTGTGTTATATTATATCCATACATATATATTATAATATATATATATTTTAATATATATAAATATATATATATATATTAAAATATGTTTAATACATATATAAAAATATATATATATATAAAATAATATTTTAATTAAAATATTAATTTAATATTTATAAAATTACATATTTATATATTATTTTAAATTAAAATAATTTTTATATAGTATTGTAATGTATGTAGTATGCATACATATATGTATACACACATACATGTATGCAACACACAATATATAAATTTTGTGTGTTGTGTGTTGGCATATAAATAAATATTTAAAGTATCATCATCATCATCACAAGGGGCTAACGCCGCGGGGGGCGCATGCCGCACCACCCTTCCCTTTTCCCCGCCACGAGGGATCCCCCCCGAGGGCGAATCTCCAGGCAAAAGGCAACGGCCCCCCTCTCTAGTTCCTCCAGACAGGTTTCCCCTCGAGGGTGCCCAAGCCATGAAAACTCCTAGGACTTCCCCCCCAGGTTTTTCCTCCACCCCGGTTTTTTTTTCTCGCAAGAAAAACACCCTGGGTGGGGCAGGGGGTCCCTCCATAGGGAGGCGAGCTGGTTGGCCATTAGCCTAGTTTTTCGATCCCGGATTATGCAAGACAGGGTCCCTGCCAGTCCTCAACGGTTTTTAAACCGGTTTTGGACAAAAGTGGTCCCCCGCCCAAAATTTTACCCCTGATCCGGGAAGGACTTGTTACAAAGGGATCAAGGCGAGACTCCAAGGCACTGGAGCGTCCAGGTTTTTGCTTCCATAGAGCAAAACCCGGAAGTATCAGGCCCCTTGAAGCCGCACTTGGTCCCCCTTCTTTCATAGGTTAAAAACCGACATCTCCAAACGCTCTTGTTGATCGGTTCATGGCTCCTGTTGCCAGACCAATCCCCCCACTGACTTTTCCCGGTCTGACAACCCCCAAAATTGGATACTTACCCGGTATGTAAAACTTTTTTTTGACTTCAACGTCCTTTGCCGCAAAAACATGGTCGACTGAACGGGTTTTTTCCCCCAACACCCCCCCAAATCCGAATCTTGTCTTGGTCCAGGAGACCTCAAGCCGGGGCTTCGCCTCATTCAAATCATCCAAAAGCCGCCACAAGTGACTCCAAACTAGATAGGTGGCAACATCGTCGGCAAAGTCAAAGTCCCCAGACCTTAATATTGCCCCGTTTGCTCCCCACTGACTTTGGCTTTGTACTCTGCCCATTAAACCAGTCCATACAAGTGTTGAAAAAATGTGGGTGAAGGGAAAAAACCTTGCCCACCCCTGAATTTTAACAGGGAAAATTCGACATACCCCCACCCACCTTTACACATTTTCAGTACCAGTAAAAGAGGCCTTTTTCTATCAGGGCCAATAACTTGTGGAATTCCCCTGGCCTCAGGATTCCCCTAGCGATTCCCCGATGCATTTAGTCAAAAACCTTTTGAGGTCGATGTAGGCGGCAAGCAACCCACGACCAAACTCAACGGGCGTTCCCACAATTACTCAATTATTTTATAATTTTATATATATATATTTTATATTAATAATATATATATATAAATATATATTTTTATAATAAAAAGTGTGTGGGTGTTTTTTTGGGGGGTTGTTTGTGTGTGTATGTGTGTTTGGCGTTTATTTGTATCCATAATTCCAATTTTTTGCTGCATAATACAAAAATAAAAATATAATATAATATATATATATAAATATTATTAAAAATATAAATTTTTATATATTTTTTTACACATACAATGTGTTGTGAGTGGCGTGTGGGGTGTGCGCGTATTATGGGAATGTATACACACACACAAAAACCCCACACACACACAACACACACACCCCTATATATTTTAAAATTATAAATTTATATTATATATAATATTATATTATATATAATATATATTTATAATTAATATAATAATTTTATAAAATTAAATATTTTAAAAAATTTTAAAATAATTTAATATATATAAAATAATATATAATATAAATATTAATTATATTTTAAACACGCACACACACACATGCATGTAAACGCAGATAAATTTTTTTTTGTGTGTTTTTCCTTGTTTTCCCCTTTTTTTTTCTGCATCTTGTAAATTTTTTCGTCCATTCCCAGGGGGGGCCAACCCACTGCGAAAAAAGATTTAAACAATATTTTCTTCTTCAAATAAATGTTTTAAGCTATTACCAGTGCCTGGCCTGAGATTCCGCCAGGCATTTTTTTTTTTTTCTTTTTCTTTACTGCACCTCCAAAAAAGGGGACCTTGGATGACGTGATAAATCCAAAAAGGAGAAGGAAAAAATTGAGGGGGAAAAGCCATCAGGAAAAAACATATCTGCTTTTTCTGCATTTGGGCTCAAACATTGCCGAATGTACAGTGAAAATGTGAAATGTCCGAAAAAGCAAAAAGTTGCATGCTTTTAGTTGCTTTTTGGCAAACCATTCCGGAACCAAAAATTAAAACTGTCCTTTGGGTAGCTGGGTCCTAAATTTCAATTCCTGAAAAGTTTTGTGCAGCCCCCGATTTTTTATGTGAAAAATTTCAGCTAAGAAACGAGTTTAAAAGGGAGATTTAAAAATCTTTTTTAAAACAACCATTTGGACAAACAGAGTCCAGAATGATGTGCTGTTTGGGGAATCTTTATTTGTTTACTGTTTCGTGTCACTACACTTTCGTTGGTGAAACAAAGGTGCGTGAAACTTGGTTCCTTTTTTCAGGCTAAATAAAATTTAAAAAATTTAGTTTTTTCCTTTTACATCTTTTTAATTTTTTTAGATAGTGTAGAAAACTTCCCCCTTTTTCTCCCTCTATGTTTTCCCCTTAAAGCATTGAGTTGACTTTTAATGACTTAATCAGATTTGAACTTTTTTTTTTTTTGCAATCCTTTTGGGGGGGAAAAAAGTCCTTCCCTCTTCGAAAAAACGCGCCAGAAATTCGAAATTTCGGAGGGGGGGGGAGGGGGAGGGGGAAGGGGAGGGGCAAAGACGATGGGGAAAAAATGGCGTGTGGAGAGGGGAAAAGAGGTTTTTCAATGACATTGGGGAGGGCCCAAAAGGCCGTTGCCATGTTGGGCATAACGCGATCCAAGTGAGGAGGCGGGCCTGCGGTGCCATTTTTTACTCCACCAAAGTGGCGGCGATGGAGATGCGGAAAACCACCTCGGGGCCGAACCTGGGGCGCACAGCGTTTATGAGAGTTCGAATGAGCGAGGGGCAGTCTTGGCCCCCCCTACATGCTAGCCCGACACTCCAGGGACAGGTGGCGATAAAAAAGGCAGGGTTTAAAAGATGGTTTTTTTAAAGAGGTTCGTGAGGAAAAAAGGGAAAAAAAGAGAGGGAAGGAGGAAAAAAAAAAAAAAAGGGAGAAAAAAGAAAAAAAAAAAAAAAAAAAATTAAAGAAGAGGGGGAGGGAAAAGAAAAAAAAAAGGGTTTTTTTTTTAAAAAAAAAAGAAAAGAGGGAAAAGGAAAAAGATGGAGGGGGGGGAGGGGGGGGGGGAAAAAAAAAATTTTAAAAGATGGGGGGATTGAAAAAATAATCAAACTAATTTGCCTTACTTTCAAAAAAAGGCTCCTTTGAAAAATTTTTTGTTTGATAAAGAATGTAGAATGAAATGAATAAACAAAAAACACAACAAACACCACCCACGAAAAAAAACCCACCAAAAACCCCCCAAAACAACAAAACACAAAAACCCCAAAACCCTAATTAAATTTTTTTTAAAATAATAAATTTTTTTATTTAATATTAATTAATTTATATTAACAATTTAAAAAAAAATTTAAAAAAAAATATATTTAAAATTTTTAAATTTAAAATTTAAAAAATATAAAATTATAATTTATAATTTAAAAAAAAAAAAATTTTAAAAATGTGTTTTAAATTTTTAAAATTTGGTGTGTTTTTGGGAATATAAAATTAAAAAAAAAAAAAAAAAAAAAAAAAAAAAAAAAAAAAAAAAAAAAAAAAAAAAAAAAAAAAAAAACAAATATATATATTATATTGTATATATATAATATATATATTTTTATATATATTATATTATATATTTTTTATTAATATAAAAAATTAGTAAACCATAACTAAAAGCAAAAATAAAACCAAAAAACCCCAAAAAAAACCCACCACCAAAAAAACAAACAACCACACCCACCCAACAATTTTCAAAACCCAAAATTAATATAATACATATAAATATTTAATATTTTATTATAAATAATAATAATTTGGGTTTTTATATAAAAATTTACACAAAACCCCAAAAAAAAAAAAAAAAAAAAAAAAAAAAAAAAATATATTAAAATTTTGTTTTTTTTTTTTTTTTTTTTTTTTTTTTTTTGTTTTTTTTTTTTT
>NC_051423.1:30581801-30587109 GCF_015228065.2 Penaeus monodon | reverse complement strand
GGGGGGGGGGGGAAAAGGGGGGGGAAAAAACCAAAAAAAAAAAAAAAAAACACAAAAAAATGCCACACACACACACAAAACCACAACACACACCAAAACAACACCCAAAACCCCCACCCTAAACACCACAACCACACACCACCCCCAACCCCCCACCCCCCCAACATCACACACATCCATTAAAAAAAAAAATTATATAATATTATATATATTATATATATTATAGTTTAAATATAAATATATATATATATATTATATATATATATATATTATATACACCACCACACACACACACACCACCACAAAAACACACACACACACATATATATATTTATTATAAAAATATATATATATATACAATATATAATAATATATATTTTATATAAAATTATATATATATATATATATTATATATATATAAATATATATATATATATTATTATATACATATACACACACAACCACACACCAACACCCACACACCCCCCCCACCCCACACCCACAACATTATACATATATATATATATATATATATATATATATATATATATATTATATATATAATATATATATATTATATATATATATATATTACCTTATATGAATCTAAAATTAACTTTCCAAATGAGCACTTGCTATGTATGAATGATTCACTCTTTTCCTTCCAGATCCGGGGCAAAGGACTCTGAAGCTAAGAGGACGAAGGGCAGGACAAGACAAAATATGGCTTTTCAGATGAACAGCGTATAACCACTATCTACACTATGTTTTTCTACACTATCTACTCTGTCTTCAGGTTGATTTTTCATTACTTAAGAATAATGCTCACTTGTTATGTGATTTTGTTGCAAAGATATTCCATTATTTTTTATACAATTGCTTTCTTTATAACCATCTACTGACTGACTATTAGGACACGAAAAAGTTTTTTTTTTAAATGAATAAACAATTCGTATAATATGGCGAGTTCTTTTCCCCTCACCACAAAATGAAATTTTTCATCAGTTAGACATGTTGACCCGAAAACTCTTTTTTATCAGCCATATTTTAACCCTTGTCCTTTCGGCAGTGTACCATGCTTCCCCTAGTAGTTTGTAAGTCACCTTCCTACATGGTTTTTACTCTATCACTCTATACTCTAAGTTTTAAAATACATTATCATCCTCTCTTTCGCTTTGTCGGGTTCGATTATATTAACCGAAAAAAAAAGGTTAGCGTGTGGGAAACCTACATCATGGATTATTAGCAGCAGCTTATCGTCGTAATCAAACAAACTTTTGTGAGGAGATAGGACACTAAGAGAAGTGAAGTAACTAAGACGCCCTAAATTTTGAAAGGATTCATGATTCGTTTTCTTTGTGAAATATATTTTGTCATAGAAAATGATACGTTCACGTCATATACATCAATACAAGGGGCGACTCACCAAGAAATAATAATTTAGTTTTTTTCTCCCTAAAAGAGTAAATGACAAGAACAATGTGTTCTATATTTTTTTTTCTGTGTCTTAAAATTGGACTAATATATAAAAAATGCAAAAAATTTTATTATCAATTGCAAAGGCACTGTTGTCAGCTCAAAAACCGAAATCTGCTTCGATGACTTTTCATTAACAAAAAAATTTTGAAAATCGCTTGATCCACTGTAAAGGGGAGAATGGCATTATAAGTTATCTATTTTTGTGCTAATCTTGAATCTCGGAAGCTGTAGTGCTTTGCAGTATCGCGGGAATCGTAGTATCCCCCGGGGAAACTTGGCGTTTACAGTGGTCAAGAGTAACATTTTAATGTTGTACAAGGCCCCGCGCGCCAAAAAACACACACACACACCACACACACACCACACACCCACACACACACAAACACACACCACCCACACACACACACACACACACACACACCACACACCACACACAACACACACACCACACACACCACAAAACACACAAATGTCTGTGTGTGTATATGTATAATATATTATATATATTATATATATATATATTATATATATTATATATATATATATATACCCCACACACCACCGCACTTACATAATGTATATCTATATATATCTATATCTATCTATCTATCTGTCACACACCACACACACCACACACACACCACACACACCCACCCACACACCACACACACACACACCACACACCACACACACACACATCACACAACACACACACACAAACCACACACACCACACACACACAACACACCACCACACCCACCACACACACACACCCACACACAACACACACACACACACACACACCCATATATATATTATATATATATCTCCCAGCCTATATATATATATATATATATATATATATATATATACATTTGTGTGTATATATATATACAAATATTATATATTTTTAATATATATATATATATATTAATATAATATAATATATATTATAATATATATATATGTGTGTGTGTGTGTGGGGTGTGTGTGTGTGTGTGTGTGTGTGTGTGTGTGTGTGTGTGTGTATAGATAGATAAATTTAAACAAAATATGTATGTGTGTGGTGTGTGTGTTTTATATATATATATATAAATATATATATATTATATATATAATTATTATATTTTAATATACAATAATTTTATATATATAGATTATATATATATATATATATATATTTTAATTATATATATATGCATAAAATATATATATATATATATAATATATATATTATAATTTTATATATTATATATTATTATATATATATATATATAAAATATATAATATATTATACACACACCCCACACACACACACACACAACACACACACACACACCACACACACACCACATACATATATAATTATATATTTTAATTTTAATATATAATATATAGATTATATATATATATTATATATATATATTTAATACTATTACATACATACCTACATATATTATATATAAAATATATAATATATTATATATATATATTTTATATATATAAAATATATATTATATATATATATATTATGGGGTTTATACATACACACCAACATTATATATATAAAATATAAAATATATATATATATATATATATATTATATATATAATATATATTTTATAATACAAGAAAATGTATTAAATACATCTCTGTATTGTGAAGATATCCATTCTCATTCATACCCTTTTATTTATTTGTCCAACATGATACGGTTTCACATATATATATATTTTATATATATATATAAAATTATATAATATATATATATATATTTTAATATATTTTATATATATATATAATTATATGGATATGTAATAATATATTGTATATATTATACATGTATATTTAAAATATAATTATATATAATATATATATATATATATATATATATATATATATATATACAGACATTACATATGTACACACACTGTGTATCTATATCTATATCTATCTATCTATTTATCTATCTATCTATCTATCTATCTATCTATCTATCTATATCTATCTATCTATCTATCTACCTCTCTATCTTTCTATCTATCTATCTATCTATCTATTTATCTATCTATCTTTTATCAATCTATCTATCTATCTATCTATTATTTCTCACTCTCTCTCTCTCTCTCTCTCTCTCTCTCTCTCTCTCTCTCCCCTCTCTCTCTATTATATATATATATATTATTTTAATTATATATATAATATATATATATATATTATATATATATAATATATTGTGTGTGTGTGGTGGGGTGTGTGTGTGTGGTGTGTGTTTGTGTGTGTGTGTGTGTGTGGTGTGTGTTGTGTGTGTGTGCATATATACTATATATACTGTGAATATATATATATATATATATATATATTATATATATAATATATATATAATTATTACATATACATATACATAAACATATATAAATATATATATAATAATATATTATATTTTATATATAAAATATATATTTAATTATATATATATATATGTAAAAATCCATTATACGGAATGATAATTGGGCTGATCAACCGTGGCATCTCACAAATTATATTTCGGGATGTGGTCAGGATGTGGCCCTAAGTTTTTTTCTTTGCTCGCAGTTCCCTCTAACATCTATCTACCTACCTATATACTTTATTTGCATATATGTATCTATAGATATATACATATATATGTGCATACACAAACACAAAAACCACACACACACACACCCACACCACACTCACACCAACACACACACACACACACACAACACACCACACACATATAGATATATATGATATATATTTTAATAATAATATATAATAATATATGATAAATATATACACACACACACACACACCACACACACCACACACACACCACACACACACAATATAATATAATATATATTTATATATATAATAAATATATAAATATATATAATAGTATATATATAATATATTATTTTACAGATATATACTAATATATTATATATATTATATATATATAATTATATTATATATTATATATATGCATATACACCCACTATATAAAAACGAGTATTATATATATATATATATATATAAAATATATTATATATATATATTATATTTTAATATATATAAAATATATCCCTGTGTCGTCCTACAGGCCTCCTCCACCAGGGTTTGTCTCGGAAGAGACAACCTGGATTGTGCAGGTAACAGGTTCTATGAAAAAGTATCACGGTGTAATGGGTCGGCTGGACACATGGTCCGGGCTAACTGTACCCTATGATCCGGTGCAAGGACTGTGCAAAAGGCATCAAGTCGAGACTCCAAGGCAATGCACTTATTGACTGAGTTTTATAGCCAATCCGTCTGCTGACTTCTTGGTCTAGCAGTCCAGAGTCATTGACTACACTCCAAGGTATGAAAAGATTTCTGTAACTTCGATGTTCTCGTCGCAAGCATGTATGACTGAACAGGTTCTCCATAGCTGGCCCCCAAAGTCCTGGGTCTTGGGTCCAGGATACCTCTAAACCCAAGGGCTTCGCTTCATTGCTAAACATCAAGAGATTCTAGAGAGAATAACAACATCATCAGCAAAGTCAGATCTGTGACCTATTGCTGCTCCACAGTGACTTAGGATAGTATCTCTACCATTATCCAGTGCAGGGCCAAGTATTTCAAAGTGTTGGTGCAAGAACACAGCCTTTCGTCTCACTCCTGGAATTAACAGGAAAGAAGCTCGACAGCCGCCACCACACTACGGGCACTTCACTACCAGTATATAGGCTTGAAAAATTAATCCAAAATCTTTTTTTGGAATTCCCCAAAAACTGCCAAAAGGGGCAGCCAGGACAGCCGGCAA
>NC_051423.1:30561801-30579301 GCF_015228065.2 Penaeus monodon | reverse complement strand
GAGAGAGAGAGAGTTAATGAGCTTAAAGCTTTTGTTTATCCTGTCAAACGTTCCACCTTTCGTTCCGGAAGTAAAAGCGGACCAAAGTCCGAAGTTGTCAGACGATGAAGACGCTCTGTTGACCTTCCCATCAAAAAACCGTTTCCTGAGCAACGTTTTGATCTTGGCTGATCAGCACACCTCATTCGGCCACGTCAGCGACCTGCCCGTCTCCATGGAAAATGGAAGTTTTTTTTTGCAGCCTAATACCCATCAAGCAAGATCAGCATTTCTTTTCTCGCGGCCGCGCCCAAAAAAAAGTCAAATTTGCCCTTCGATATCCTCCCGATGGGGGCGTCCCGCCTCCTCCTGTTCTGCCTCCAGGCGAGCGGTCGGCTCCCCTATTTCCCGCCCCGGTCCTGGCGAGAGTCTGGAGCTCAGCTGGCCTTGGCTCATCTGGTCGGTCCGTTTTCATGGGGGTTTTTGTTGATCACCGCCGGAGTGGCCGTGTTTTTGTCAAACGACCGAGTGGCCACCCAAAAAAGACCAGCGAAGTCACCGTTTTCTTGTGGACGTACGGCACGATCGCTGTCATCTTGGTCCTTTGGCTTCTATGCCATTGCGGGGAGCCCGGCTCTGGCACGTATAATTAACAACTTCGCCAAATTCGAAGAAAAAAAACAGTGTATTTGACTCATTTGGGCCTAGCAAGAAAGAAATTATTTTGGTTTTAGTGCATTTTGCGTTGCAGTAGCGTTCACGTTCTGTACCGGAAAACCCCCCCAAATTATGACAAATTAACTAGGGAGAGCCATTGAAGAAAAACTTTGGACGGAAGCGTGCCTTGGGATTGTGGACAGCTGGTGCTTGTCAACCTGATGATGATGATTGCGTTTGTTGCTGCGTTGAAGAGGATGCAGACATATGCTGCCGAGGTCTTGTCGACAATCCTTGCGACGCCGGGGGTGGAGCACCGAAGGTCAATAACTATTAGCTAGCCCTGGTGCAGACGAGGTTACTCATAGCAGTAAACAGTATGCACTGCCTAGATTCTGCATAGCATTGTGGGAAGCATTGCAGTGTGAGGGCACCGTGAATTTCTTCCAGCCGCTGCTCGCCATCTCCATCTCTGCCACGCGTCGCAACCTCCTCTTGACTCCAAAAGTAAGAGCGATGAGATCCTGGAGGTCGAGCGCCATCTTCTCGACCCCGATAATTTGGTGGACGAGATCTTATCATACTTCGGCTTTCCGCTCTTTATAGTGATGACCATTATAAGTGTTATATTACTCTACTGCTATATTTCCCCGATCGACACTTACCTCACTACACAAAGAATTTTAAATGGATGTTAATGCAAGGGGCTTGTCTCATACTCGTTGGCCTTCATATACATTAACAACGCCGCTGACCAGTACAATAACAGGTACAAGTTCCGTTCTCTCTTATCATTAAAATGTTTTTTTCTCAATTTTTTCACAAAAAGTTTGGATAAAACAGCATTATCAAATAATGAAAAGAACTTTGCAAGGTGGCTGGCGGCCCAGGAAAATACGGCGCCCCGAGCACTCAAGCAGACCTGCCCATCGCTGCCCATTTTGAGAATTTACTGCTGCTTCTCTGGCCCCAAGTGGCGCTCCTTAAATTTTTGGTTGCAATGACTATTTACCGAGATCTGCCGATGAAATTTACTATAACCATAAGAGAATTAGATCATAATGAAACAAATGAAAGTAACTTGAAATTTATACACACCACACACACAAACGCACGCACACACACACACACACCAAAACACCACACACCCCACCCCAAACACAAAACACACATATATAAGACTGATGTGTTGCTTAAAATTTTCCCCTTCGCAGATGTGTTTGTCTGTACGAGTTGCCCTAGGTATAAAATACTTGTCCACTACCCCTAACGCTTTGGCCTTTACAAAGTATCTTTCGAATTTAACTCTACTGTTTAACATGATCTTAGTCTTTTTCTTCTTCATCCTAAGTCCAAAATTCAGACTTTCTCTATTCAAATCGTTTATTTAGTTGTTGCATTTCTTTTGCAGATTCACTGAAGAGAACAATATCTTAGATTTTTAGGTATTCGTCTCCTATTTTGATACCTTTTCCGTTACATTCTAGCTTCTTGAAATTTCTTCCTCAAGACAGCTGTTAACAGTTTTGGGGAGATGGTATCACCTTTCTAACACCCCTTTTTTAATTGGTATTTTGTCGGTTTTTGTGTGGAGCTGAATGTTGCTGTCCCATCTTCGTATAATATACTTCGTACATATACCTTCTCTACTCCCTGTCTTCGGATAGCTTATAGTACTGTTGGTATTTGTACAGAATCAAATGCCTTTTCGTAAAACGATGAATGCCATACACAGGAAATTCCTATATTTGTTATTTTTTTTCTCTGATTTAGGTGAGCGTGTGGATGTTGGTCTGTTGTTGAGAATCCACTGTGGAAGCCTGTCTGTTCTCTAGGCTGGTCCAGACTGTCAGAGATGCGAGTTGGATGAAATTTTGTGAATAGTTTTTAAGTAACTGAAAGGAGGCTTATTGGTCGGTTTTTTTAAAGATCCTTTCTGTTTCCCCTTTTTTATGTAAACAAAATAATTGTTGCATTTTTTCCTGGGATTTGGAGTTTTAACCCTTGATAAGGCATTCGTTAAAAGAGAATTGACTAGTTTCACTGTTGCAATTTCTCCTGCATTTATTATAAGGGTCTATACTAATTCCTCTTCCCCAGTGTTTTCCCTCTCTTCATGCCTTTAAGCGCTTTTTTTTTATTTCTTCTTTTGGGATGCTAGGTAAATCTCTAGTTACCGCATTTCGCTTCTATCCGTGGCTTTTTCATTTGAGTTGTATAGGATCCCTGTAAAAGTCTTCCACTACTCGTAAAAGTCTTTTACTAAAAGTCTTCCACTACTTTCATTTTATTATATGTCACTTCCCATCTGGTTTCTTTATTGCATACAATTGATTTCCCCTTTTTCCGAGTCTCCTTGGGCACTGTTTCATGCTGGTACCTGAGAAAAAAACTGTTTTATCTTTATTTTAGTATTTAATTTCCGTACCCACTTCTTTTTTTTTCATAGTTTTTGTTGGTTCAGCTAATTCTATTTTGTTTCCCTGCTTTTCGATACTTTCATGACCTATATTATAATATATATATTTTATATAATATATATATATATATATATATATATATAATAATATAATGTGTGTGTGTGTGTGTGTGTGTGTGTTTTGTGTGTGGTGTGTGGTTTTTTGGGGTGTGTGTGGGGTGTATTTGTGTGTGTGTTTGTGTGTGTGTGTGGTTGTGTGTGTGTGTGTGTGCGTGTGTTCACATATATTACTTATCTCCCATAAATAACGGATCCGTGACCTCCCCACCATCCTTCGCCCTAAACTCGATCTTCCCTTTTTTCTTTCCCCAATTTGTACCACGTGCCCGCAAATATTTTTTGATGTTGTCGCTCAGTCTTGTCTTGGGTTTGCCTCTTCTTTTTTTCCATCACCATCCCGTCCACGCTTTCTAATACTTTTTTTTCTCAAAATGCCAATAAACTTTATTTCCTTTTTTTTAAAGATTCCAACGGCCGGTTTTTAAATTTATTTTCCTCGCTATAATATTATATATATATATTATATATTATAATATTATATATATATTTATATTATATTGCCACACACCCCACACACAACACACACAAAACCACAACACACTCAGACAATATATTTTTAAAATATAATAAAAATTATATAAAATATATTTATATACAATATTATAATACAACAACATATTGAAATTAATACATTTACTATATAATATATTATATATGTACAAATACATATAATGTATTATAATTATATATATATTTTAATATATAATATATAATTAAAATTTTATATATATATTATATATACTATATACCCCCACACACACACACACACACACTATGTATAATATATAAAATTATATTTTATATATATATATATATTATATATATATATATATACATATTATTATATATATACATTATATATATTATATATATTATATATTATATATCATATGTTGTGTGTTTTGTTTGGGGTGTGTTTTGGTTGTGGGTTGTGGGGTGTTTTGTGTGTTGTGTGTGTGTGTGGTGTGGGGTTTGTGTGGTCTGTGCTTGGGGTTGTGGTGTAGTTACAAAAAAATAAAAAAATAAAATATTATATATATTATATATATATATAATAAATATATATATATTTTAACCCACAACACACACACCACAACACACACACACACACACACCACCACACACACCCACACACACACACACACACACAAATAATTATTATATATATAAAAATTTTATATAAAAATTAAAATATATATAAATTATTTGTGTGGTGTTTGTGTGTGTTGTGGGTTGTATAAATATATATATATTTTATATTTATATTAATTATTTATAATATATATATATATTTAAATATTTGACACATACACACCAGCACGCACAGACAACCCCACACCCCACACAACAAACACACCACAACACCACACACCCACTCAGACATAAAATTTATATATATATAATATATTATATATTAAAATATATATATATATATATATTATATTATTTATATCAATTTGTATAAAAATACAACATATATATTTATATATCATTTACAAATATATATTATAAATTATAATATTTTATATATTGTACATAAAATTTTATTATATTTTAATATATATATATTATTATAATTTATATATATTTTAAATTTTAT
Organism: Penaeus monodon; assembly: GCF_015228065.2. Lineage (NCBI taxonomy): Eukaryota > Metazoa > Arthropoda > Malacostraca > Decapoda > Penaeidae > Penaeus > Penaeus monodon. Next base: position 30,574,526 of record NC_051423.1, on the reverse strand, counting down.
ATAATATACTATATCATACACACACACCAAACCACCAAAATATTTATAATATAATAATATTTAATAAAATTATAATATAATTATAAAAATAAAATATAATAAAAATATATATTATAATATATATATATATTTTAATTATTTATAATTTATATATATATTAAAAATTGTGTGTGGGGTGGGGGGGGGGGGGGGGGTGTGTGTGGTGTGTGTGTGGTTGGTGTTGGTGTGTGTGTGTGTGTGGTGTGTGGTTGTGCGTGCGTGTGTGTGTGATGGTACAATATATATATAATATATATATTATAATTTTATAATATAATATTATATTTATACAACAACACACACACACAAAACCACACACACACACCACACACCCCAAAACCCAATATATATATATTATATATATATATATATATATAATATAATATTATATTATATATATATGTGTGTGTGTTGTGTGGTGGTGTGGTTGTTGTAATAAATTTTAAATTTATATAAAATATTATAAATAATATATATAAAAATTTATATATATATATAATATTATATGTAACATACCCCCAACACACCACGCCAGACCACACAAAACACACCCACCCCCCCCAACCCCAACACCACCCCCCCACACAACCACCAACACACACACATCACACATAATTTATATTATTATATAAATATATTTTATATTATATATTATATATTTTTTTTGGGGGTTGTGGTGTGTGGGGTTTTGGGTGTGTGTGTTGTGGGTGTGTGTTGTGTGGGGGTGTTGTGTGGGTGTGTGTGTGTCTGGCGGGGTGTGGGGTGTTTTATGTGTAAAAATTTTAAATATATATATATTTTAATATATATATATATATATAATATTTATATATATTATATGTGTGGGGTGTTTGGTGTGTTTGTGTTTGTGTGTGGTGTGTGTTGTGTGGTGTGTTTGTTTTTGGGGGTTTGTGTGTGTTATATTATATATATTATAAAATATAATATAATTAATACATATTTTGTATTAGTACACACACACCACACACACACACACACCACACACACACACACACAATATATATATATAATATATATATATAAAATAAATTATATATACATATATATCTATATTATAATATATTATATATATTTATTTTAAATATATATAATTTTATGTGGTGTGTGGGTTGTTGGGGGTTTGTGTGTGGTGTGTGGTGGTGTGTGTGGTGGTGTGTGTGTACACACAGTATGTATATAAATTTTCCTTTTTCCTTTTCAACGGACCGGTGTTACTTTTGCGGGGAAAAGACCAACCCCTTCAGTCCCCTTTGGGCTTTTTTCGGCGGGGATTTTTCCGGGTGAGCACGGAAAACAATCGTATATAACACCACACACACGCACAGACCCAAAAACTCCAGTATTTTCCCTTGTATTATATAATAATATTATATATATATATATATTATATATTATAATATATATATATATATATACATATATTATAATATAATTATATATATATAAATATAATATATATATATATATAAAATTTATATATGTTTCAGAAACAAAATTCACGCTAATGAAAATCCCCCCCCTTCCGTCTGCAGGGTGGGGCCCCCCCCCCCCCCCCCCCCCCCCCCCGTCGTCTCCTACCCCTCATGGCTGAAATTCCCCCCTTTTCGTCCGCCTTTTGCGTTTCCTACGCCCTCAAGAAAAAAAAAAGGATGAAAAAAAGAAAAAAAAAAAAGATTAAAGATTAAAAATAAATTATAGGAGGGGGGAAAGGGGAGGTGGGGGGGTGACAAAAGGGGGGAAAGGAAACGGAGGAGTTAAACACTAAAACAGGGAAGGAAAAAAGCTCTTGGTTGTGGTTTCTTTCTGTCTAAAATGGTCTGCCCCCAAAAGTCGACCCTTTTTGTATATATGTCACAAAAGGGTTAAAAAAACAAAGGCCCAAAACAAACCCGTTAATGCTACAATGAGTTGTATGCTCGTGCGCTTGGCGTGTGTCTGTGTGAAGTATAGTGTGTGCACCATGTGTGTGTGTGTGTGGTGTGTTGTGGTGTTGTGTGTGTGTGTGGTGTGTGTGTGTGGTGTTGTGTTGTTGTGTGTGCGTGTGTGGTGTGTGGTGGTTTTTCGTGGGTGGTTTGTGTGTAGGCTTTTTTGTGTTACGTTAGTTATGCTGCTGTTAATGACATTGGATTTTTTCATATTGTTTCTGTTATAAAAAACCGATTGCGCTGACCCCCTTAGTGGCCGAAAGCACAACCCTTTCATAAAAACATGTGAACGCTTATGCATTGCAAAAACGCCATGGGTGAAAAAATAGGTTTTATATGTATATTTAATTTATATATCATTAAAATAATACATACATTAAAATTTTGTTATAGTAATTAGCTATACATTATACCATATATGTGTGTATATAATATATATATATATATAATTTTATATAAATATATATATTATAATATAAAAATTAAAATTATATATATATATATTTTTATTTGTTGTGTGTGGTGTGTGTAGTAAGTATTTATATTAATTTATATATATATTCTATATATTATATATTTTTACATTATTATATATTACATTTATATATATATATTTTGTTATATTTTTATATTTTTTTTAATTTCATAATATATTTATAATTTATATAATTTATTCTATTATTATTTATTTTATATAATTAAAAATTATATTTAATCTTTATTTTTAATGTTATTATTTTTTTTTTTTTAAAAATTTTTTTATTTATATTATTTTTTATATGTGTGTGTGTTGTGTTGTGTGTGTGTGTGTGTGTGGTGGGTTTTGGTGGGTGTGGTGGTGTGTGTGTTGTATTTTTTTTTTTATTATTTTTTTAAATTTTTATTTTTTTTTTATCTTTTTTTCTTTTATTTTTTCTTTTTGTGTGTGTTTTATTTTTTATTTATTATTTTTTTTTTTTGGTTTTTTTTTTTTCTTTTTATTTTTTTTTCTTTTTATTTCTTATTTTTAAATTTTTTGTGTATTCCCCACACACACCCTTAATTTTGTGTATGTTATTTTTTATTTTTTCTGCTCCCAACACCTCTTTTTATTTTTATTTTTTTCTTCTACTCCTCTCTCATCTTTCTTTTTTTTTTTTTGTTCCTTTCTTCTCCTTATTATTTATTTTTATTCTATTTTTTTCCAAAAAAACATTCAAACCCTTTTTTTAGTTCTTATAGTACGGAAGGGAAAAAAGGGATTGGGGGAAAAAACTGAGGGGAAAGGGAAAAAGGAAAATGAGCAAAAGGCGGGAAACCATGCTCTATTTTGCGATCTGTACTTTCATACTTTTTGTTATTTTTAATGCGGGTTTTAAATTATTTTAAAGTTTCTTTTTTTTAGCTGATGTTTTGTTTTAGCAGGTAAAATTTTTGTTAATGGCACACTTTTTGTTATATTTTAAATTTCTTTTTGCCCAAATGGTACGGTAATGTTTTTGAGATAGTGTGTACATTTCTCACGAATTTCATTTCGCTTTTTTCTCTTAAAAAGTGTAATTAAAATTTTACGTATTACCATTAACGTAAATTTAAAAATTTTTTAAAGAGTTATCACACACTACGGAAGATTAAAACCCCCCCTATCATTATCTTCAACCTGCTATGTAAAAAGCGAAAAAAAAAAAATAAAAGATAAAATGTTTATTTTTTTTCCTTTATTATGAAAACGGCAACGAAACCCAAATGAAAAAAACATAAAAAATCAAAGCTTACAAAAAATGGTAAAGGATGGAAAAAAACCGCTTGCAGTTATACTACTAGCAAAAAATTAAAATTACAGGAAATAATAGCATTTTGACTTACCAATGCCTCTCGTTAAAAAAAGCATTTGGGGGTACCGACGAGCGGAATTCGAAAACGTTGCATATTCATTTCTTTTTCATTTATTTTTTCTTTTGTATCAAGGGGTTCTGTTTATTTCATGTAGGGATTTTGATTGCAATTCGATTCATTTTATTTTATACACTTCTACGCTACGTTTAATTTATAAATTTTGTTAGTGGGTTACATCAAATTTGAAAAAAAAATTAAAAAAAAAAAAAAAAATAAAAAGTATTTTAAAAAGCGAGTAGTTTAAAACAAACAGCAATTTTTTTAACAAATCCCGGAATCAATAAATATAGATCAAAAAGAGAGAAGAAAAAAAGGAATACGGTACGACAAAAAAACAAACAAAAAAAGGGCTATCCCCGCGCAAACCAGTCACGGCCGTTCCCCCCCTCTGCAGTCAAAGCTAGGGAATCAAAAACTTTGCACGTGATATCTTTTTTGTCAATATTTGTACCACTTTATTCAGCGGGTTTTCGAATTATGCACGGGCAGAAAAAACACCCGACCGTTTCGGGGGGCCACCCACCCTTAGGCTCGTGGCGGTGGCGTTCCCGGATTTTGTTGGGAGGCTTGGTCTGGTTGTGGAGAGGTTGTTTTTTGGTGGGCCCCGTGAGAGTTTTTGGTAGATAGTAGATTGAGAGAAACAGATAGACAGGCAGTAGGGAACAGATATATGTATAAATTTTATAATATATTTTTAAATATATAATATTTATTATATATATAATATAATATATTTTTATATATATATATAAAAATTTTATATAGATATATATATATAATATATATATATATATATTATAAAATTTTAAAATAAGGAGAGAGAGAGAGAGGAGAGAGAGAGAGAAGAGAGGAGAGTGAAGCAAAATAAGTGAAAGTAAAGGGAATGGGAGTGAGTGGGGTTTGTGCGAGAGAGAGAAAAAGAGGGGAGAGAGAGAGAGAGAGAGAGAGAGAGAGTGGAGTGAGAGTGAGAGTGAGAGTGAGGTGAGGGGGAGAGTGAGAGGAGTAAAAGAGAGAGACGAAGGCGAAGAAGAGGGCAGAAAAAAGAAAGGGGGGCGAGAGAAAATGATGAATAAAATAACAAAAAAAAGGGAACGAAAAGGGTGAAACAGACCTTTTTTTTTTAAACACCCCGCAAATAATATAATACCCACATAATCTTTTCTACTGAAAATGGTTCTATTTTTTAATCACTCTAAAAAACGAGTTTACTTAGTTCACCATTACCTGTGTTTAAAATGATCTTTGTTGTTCCGTCATCATTCATTCTAGGTAACGTCAATGCCGCCCTTGGGAAGGTCATGTACAATTTCGATGTTGATAAAAAATAAAGACTTCCAACATTCGTCGAGTAAGCTATTATATCATATTTGTTTTTTATTTTGTAAAGTGGAGCGTACGGACTTGGTTCATTAATGTTGGGTCAGCATATGCACCACGCTTTTGTATGTTTACGAACTTTTCGTAAAAATGAAATCGGTTACTTCATTTAATTTCGTATACATTTTTTTTGGAAAGTAGAAATTATTAGCTATTTTTCACTTGATGCGAGTCACGGAGATTTTAATTACACCGAATTTACGAGGAAAAACTTATAGGACGCCACGCATATCACATTCGACATCCAAAACATCCGGTTTAGTCTCATTCCTCATCCGCACGTTGCCGCGACACACTCTCACATGCATCCTCATTCCACCCAGGTCTCATCAGCATTTATCATAACTCAAAGTGAGAGAGGCATTGCAGCATCAGCTTCAGGCCTCGTGCGCGTGAGTCAGCGCTGAGGGTCACGGCCTTCGGATTCTGGTGCGCCGCCTGTGACCCGGATGTCGATGTGATGTCATAACAGGCGGGGAAAGACATAAAAGTCCACGTTTCGGATATGATCTAGATACCCTTTGGGGGATAACATCAAATGGTAGTATTTAAACATTATTATTAATCTTTTTTCATATGTCATATTCTTTTCCTAAGCGTTATTATGGTTTGTCTACCGAATTATCTCAAGGACACATTCAGGCGAATACGTAAACACAACAAAACCAGGCGACTCTTTCGTGCTCAGGTGGGACGAAAGGAGGGTGCTTCGAGGGCAAGGAAAGACGAAGCCTTATTAGAATAATCCCTTTTTCCTCACGGACGCTGGATGACCCGTGGTGCGAGGGATAAAACCGCACCGACAGACTAAAATCCTGCCCCCACGGATTTAACTCATACCGGTGTCAAGTATGCATGCATTTCAAGCTATTCAGTATTTGGAAGATGGCAATACACGACCCAAATCCTGGAAAAAGCGAAGACAAGAGGAGAAAGAAACCTTAGAGAAGCAGCCAGTGCCTCCTTGTCGTGGGAGAGCAGCTTCTATGTTGGTGCCAAGACCTGAACTTAGTGACAATCCTCTTAACCAGTGACACTGCGGATGCCAGGGGGTGGGGTGGGGGGGATTTGTATGAGGGGGGGAAGGAACAGGTGAGAGGGGGTATATATGAGGGGGGCAGTTAAGAGGGGGTAATGTATATGAAGGAGGGGGGTGAGAGGGGACACGGTTGCGAGGGGGAGGGGGTGGCAGGAGAGAGGGAGGGTTATGTATATGAGGAGGGAGGGTAGGTAAGAGGTGGGGTAATGGGGAAGTAAGGGGGAAGTGAGGGGGGAGAGGCTTCAGTCCTCGTTATTGGTTCAGTAGTGTGTCGACAGCCTGTGAGGTTACTGTTGTGTTTAGGTAATTCGTAAAGCTTTTTCAGATAGGTAATATATTTGCGAAAGTAAGCTCTTGCTATATAAAGCGTGTTAAGCTTCTGCCCCTGCCTCGCAAGGATAAATCGTGTAAAGGTCCACGACGCATAAATTGTTTTGATTGAACATGTGTGTGGATGTTTTTTGTTTTTAAGTGCAAATCATTTTTTAAAATGTTAAAACCGTACGCATATATAAACACATCCCTCTATTTGTTATATTTATGTTTTTAAAAGTAATTCGATCTGATTTTCCCATTTTTGAGCCATAAATCGGTGCATGTGCATCGTAGCAGATAAATACAAATTTATATATCTGATATAAAATGCTATTTTTGTTAACACAAGGCCCAGAAACAACGATTTAACATCATCAGCAGCGATCGCGGCCGGCAACAGATTCCAAAATGATGAACCCTTGTGATATCATGTAAGTATTTTTTTTCCAAAATTGAGATATTGGATTCTAATGGAACTGAAAGTTTCTATTATCTGCCACACACACACACACACAAACACACACACACAAACACACACACACACACACACCCCACACACAAACACACGCGACGCGCGCGCGCGCTCAAACTATTTTGAAAGGAGAAAATACTGATCCCATGGATAACTCTGCACTTTACCCTTTATCACAGTACAGATATTCAGATAATCACCGAAATTTGTTTTCTATACTAAACTAGGCCATCCTGTATGATTGCACTTGTTGTTTTACTTGACTGAAATAGTGTACGTAATGGCTAGTGCAAACCTGCCGTCACCCCTACGTTTTACCTGGTGTTTTTAAGCTTGTTGGGAATTATGACTAAACAAAGTCGCTGGTGTTTTTAATACGCCACTCGAAAACTGTATCTAGAGACGGATGCAGGAAGTTATGTAATTTTGTATATTCACCGTACGCACAGGAGACCCACCATCATGTGGATTTTAGATTTTAGACCATCTTAGAAAAAAACGTTCTTTTTTAACGATCACCAGAGTAGCTATACTGCCCAAATTATTAAACAGTGATTTGATTTATTTTGTTTTTAAAAGGGGGAGTAGTGGGTGTTCATCCAAGAATTCCACAAGAACTTGAAAAACAAATCCAGAATTTGTTATAAACCTCGAGAGGCCAAAGTTTTGATCCCGACTAGTTGTTAGGTCGGGCGAAATTTAGTTTGAAAATAGTTTTTTTTCAGTATATGAAATAATGATACTTACATGAATTTCGCATTATACTATTTCATATGTTTTGCTAAGTCGCCTTTGGTGTTAATTCGGAGATATGATAATTATGGTAGATCACAATTTATCTTTAAAGTTGACAGAACGCGTTCAAGAATCTGGCCATCCCTGTCTCAGACGGACAGCAAAGAACCTTCTGTCCATCAACAGCATCAAGGCCGTCCATATATGCATCATTGAAATTGTGTCTAAATAGATTTGAAGACGTTGTGAGACGGGTACGCAATTTGAGGCGAAAATGGCTGATACAACCAAGTAATACCCAAGAAAAATACCCGAAAAGTAAAACACCCACAACCGTACAATAGAATCGCGCTCCTGAAAAACCACTTCTGAGTCCCTTTTGTTACAAGCGATTCATGCAAAGAGCTTATAAATTAACGACGGACTGAGGCCAATCTGCGCGGAGGAGCAGACTGCCTTTCCGCATGACGCCAGACGCTGACAGAAAGGGACAGGAAACATTGGCGCTTTATTCGTAGCCGCAAAAGGAAGTGCAACCGGTGGCAGGTCCGGAGGGTTCGTTGTATTTGTTTATCGTCACATTTGAAGTTTGATTATTTATATGGCGAGAGAGGAGAGGGAGAGGAGAAGGAGGGGGAGGGGGAGGTGGGGGGAAGGGGGAAAGGAGAAGGAAAGGGAGAGGGAGAGGGAGAGAGAGATAGGGGGAAGGGGGAGGGGGAGGGGGAGGGGGAGGTGGGAAAGGGAAAGGGAGAGAGAGAGAGAGAGGAAAGAAAGAGAGAAAGAGAAGACAAAAATAAAGAGAGAGAGAGAGAGAATGAGATAGAGAGATGGAGAAATAGAGAAAGAGATTGAATGAGAGAGAGAGAGGCAGAGGGAGATGTGATTTGATTGATAAAATAGAACAGAACAGTGCACATACCCCGCAAAAAGCCAGTGTAAGGTGCTATAGCTTCAATCATCTAAGTGATTGTGCTTCTATTTTGGTAGTGGGCTGCCAATCAAACATCGGCTGTACATGCCTGAAGGGCTGTGCCATTGTGCTTACATTTTCCACATACCATCTGGTCGGTAAAAAAAAAAAAAAAAAAAAAAAAAAAAAAAAAAAAAAATATATTATATATATATATATATATATATATATATATATATATATATATATATATATATATATATATATAATCATATTAAAGATTAGACCAGCGTCTATAACAAAATTAATATGACCAATAAGTGCTGGTTTCTCGACAGTGTTAGTTGATCATTTTCGTGCAACAAAGTCATGTGTGACATCGCGCCTTGTACATTTTGCAATGGTGATATGAGACTGGCTTTGTCTCCAAAGCTGCATCCTATATGAGATGGTAGCCGATACGGTGACACTTATAAACCCTCTGATAGGCTAGAAATATGGTGCAGGATATTCATATTACCATTTCTCCCTGGACTAAATGCAGTTAGTCTATAGAGTGCACCCTGGCTGTCAGAGAAGACAGATAGATAGAGAGAGAGAGAGAGAGAGAGAGAGAGAGAGAGAGAGAGAGAGAGATTGAGAGAAAGGGAGAGAGACGTGAGAGTGAGAGACAGTGAGAGTGAGAGACAGTGAGAGAGAGAGAGACAGTGAGAGAGTGAGAGAGAGATATTGAGAGGATGGGAGATTGAGAGAGAGGGAGAGATTGAGAGAGAGGGAGAGATATATAGATAGATAAATAGATAGACAGATAAAGAGAGAGAGAGAGGGGGGGAAGCAAAAATTAACGAATTCATTTCCTTTAGAATTTTCAGTGTTAATGCTGGCACTGATAACAGAAATGATTAATATAATCTTATCACATATTTCCGTTTGTCGTCATTTACACAAGGGTAAACGACAAAGTGTATGAAAAAACGATTATTCAGCAGAACGGATTTACTGTGCGCGGTGTCTTGTGACTCTACTCCGCCGTTAGAGACTCGCGTTGTGTGACCGATTAGCATTACTGAACGCAAAGGTTAGTAAAGGTATTGCATCTTTTAAGTCGAGGTCAGCTAAGGGTGCACACTTTTCGAAAATCGTCGGGAAAAGAATTGTTCTGTTATGGCTTTTTTTTTTTTTTTTTTTTTTTTTTTTTAATCATGGTATTTGTATACTGAATTATGAATAATCAATTATTTTAAAAAGTCCAAAGGGGAGAACTGCGTCAGGAAAGCCTACTGAAATTTTAGAAATCTATGTGTTAAATGTCTTGATTGTACTTTGAAATAAAGATGAAATATGATTAATGTTAGAATTATTGCTGTAAACTGTACATATGGATAAAGGTATTCACGAGTGAAGCTACAGAGTTTACTGTATATTCTAACTAAAAATGATATGCAGTGATAGTTATTCGCAGAGCTTTTGAAGTTAAACTGTGTTGATTCTTACAAGATCCGTAAATACTTCAATTTTTATATACATAATACTGTACAGTTCAAGGACGTTTGTTTGCGCATTGCTGCTGATTACCCGGCAAACTATTGCATTCATAAGGGTTTTTATGAGTGGTAGGGTGGAAGAACTTACGTCAGATGGAAGCCAACAATGGAATGCGAAAAAGGAAGTCACACCAGCAAGGAGGTTGAGTTTTTACAAGAACAAATTCAGAAAAAAAATAAAAGTCATCGCCAACATATAAAAAATACATGAACAGAAACAAGAAAAAATAATGTAATCAACAAGGAGTGGAATAAAGGATTCAGAACAACCGACACAAACAAAATGAAAAATGAAAAGCGGACGAACGGGCTTAACGTAGTACAGGAAATGAATGCAAACGTGCAGTGTATGTACGTTTGAAACAATTCAGTGACAAAGTGAAGGCACTTGAACTTATTGTGACAACAGGACATTCGCAACGGAGAGGCTGTTACCTTGTGCCTGTTAGTTTGAACTTAACAGTGTTTCACGACAATTTTTTTCTTTTGTTCATAAGTGAAGAAGTTATTCGCTTTTGATAAGGAAATCAAATCAGACGAACAGAAGTAGAATCTAAATATTAAACGGAAGATTTGTGTTTTGAGTTCCCTTAGTGTCTATGAAAAGACAAAGATAATATCAACGAATTTATAAAATACCGAAGTTCTTGGGCTGCATGACCAAGATTTTTTTTTCATTATTATTTTTTTTACAAGTATTAGGAACTGTTAACTTAAATGTAAAGAGAATCGTTCACCAAAGTCGTATAAGTCGGGGCAGCCTCTGTTTGCCAAGCACAATTTACAGGAGTTGAAAACAGTGAAATTGATTCACTTTGAGAAAAGAATGACGATCACCTCTTCAGACAAAGAAAGGTCGGACTTTTTTCTGCTTTGTTTATGTTTCCTGTGGTTTTCAGTGCTACCTCACGCTAAGTTTTATTTAAAGAACTATTGAAACCAATTTCCATGTGTCGTAATATTACTTATAGTTAAAGAAGATGGAACTGTTTTTTTTCCGACAAGTAATTTGTGTTTCGTTTTTTTTCTTATCTTGAAAATATTTCACAGAATCCCTCATAATTATTGGTTTGTATTTACCTTGCCATGTCCCATATCGCTTTTTAGAAATTGAGGTAGTAATTTGTAAAGAAGAACACAGGCCACATTTTTTCAGTGTGAAGTTATCAACATTTCCTCTCCTTATCATCACTCCGATCTGATAAAACTCGTAGAAATAAAGATTTTTTTTCGAATGTATTCTTCATCCCACTAGGAAGCAATTGCATAATGATTGATTTCGTGAAGCAAAGTGTTTAAAAATGAACCACAAACGCAAAGTCCGTTTCTTTTACCTTGAGGATTTGCAGTCACTTTTTTTTCGTTTAGAGATATCACCCTCGTCGCAGCCAGTGGAGTTTTAATAACGTTATGCCTTTTCCGGTACATACGGTTGTACTAGACAAATCTGCATTATGAAATCCTGTTTTTTTTCGTCAGCTTTTATGATAATTTTATTGGATGTCTTACAAGAGAATTTCCAGAAAAAGGAAAGGAAGAGAAAAATGAAGTATAGAAGAGAAGCTGTTGTGGAGGAAACTGTTGTCCTCTGGTGGATGGGCACTTCACAGAGTCAGGCAGTCTTTGAAATTCTCTGCAATAATCATTGTAAGGATACAGTTGCAACGTAATGATTTTTTTGGGCCAGTATTGACCATGACGTCGTTGATGATACTACTGATGTTGGTAATAATGGTATTAATAATCATATCAATGGTAATCACGTGGTTGAATGGAACTGCACTGAAGACTGGGGACAATTATTTAGAGCATCGTAATCTTGTTAGGGCCCAGTAATTCATAGATTGTAAGATAAGATAAGACCTTTTTTATCATTCATCTGGAGATGTACATGAGGTCTGACGTAGCCTTTAAGATAGCATACAAATCAGATTATTGGTGGCCTAATACCATATACTACGAGTCAGACCAGACTCCCGTTCAGCTGGGGAAACGAAAACGAATTGTATCTATAGCATATACGTGATTCTTTAAGGCCGGTTGTATTCCACGTGTAAGTATTAACATGTCCGTCATACAGTAAAACTCTTATGGAGTTACTGCGACTGGTTAATCCTGCACTGCATTATATTACTGTCGTGGCAATCGTCAAGAGAGCATGTTGTATGTAGGATTCATAGTAATCACTATACATAGATTTACTACATGCTTTTGCATCAGTGATATAACAGAGTAATGGAGCTCCTTTTGATTAAAGGAAGAAACACATTATTGCGGTCCGATGCCATATGTAGTTATCAAGCTTTTATGGTTCCAAGGCCAGATAAAGTAAAACACGATGCGGTAAACGATAACCGATATATCCACTGGCTGGCACGGCTTAACCCAAAATGTCACTCAGTGGCACAGGACCCTCCGAGTGCCACCCCTTAGTGTCATGAGACCTGCACTTCTACAATCACCGTGAAACAAT
>NC_051423.1:30529301-30549301 GCF_015228065.2 Penaeus monodon | reverse complement strand
AAAATTTCCTTTTCTTGAAAACTTTTCTAGGGCTCCATTCGCATGGGTGCACGGGGCCCTTCATCCCGGGGGTTTTTTAAAGAAATCTTTCATGCTTTAGGGTTCTTCACACTAAATCTCATAATCAGTAAATATGGTTTTTCCCCGCTCTTTTGGTTCCCTCCCCCCCCTTTTCCCACCCCAGACCCCTTCCCCCCCAGCTTCTCTAAATTTCCCCTTCCCCCTTTCTTCCCTCCCCTGCCTCTCTGGGGCAATGCATGGCGCCCCCCCCCCCCCAGTCCCTCCCCCTCCCTCCCCCCCCTTCCCCCCCCTTTTCCTAGTCTTCATGGGCATGAAGGAAACCCCCCACCCCCACCCATCCGGGCCTCCCCATCCCTCTGTCCCGTCCCTTTTCCCATCCGTCCCCTCTTCCCCCTCTCCATCCTTTTTTTTTCCCCCCCTTTCCTCCCTCTCCCAACCCCCTTTTCTCCCCGCCCATTTCCCCCCCCCCCCCCCCTCTCCACCCCAAACCCTTTTCCCCTTTTTCCATCCCTCCCCAACCCCCCCCCTTTCTTCTCTCTTTCCTCCCCCCCCCCCCCCCCTGCCACTTTGACCCAAGAAAAGGCCCATTTCACCCCCCCGCGTCTCCGGGCGCCGCGACAACCCGGGAGATGGCGTGGCGCCACCGCCCCCATAACGAGAAGACCCTCCTTTAAGGTGATTGCTTTCCCTGGGTTTTTCGCTTTTAACCTCTTCTTTCATCACCTCACCGTCATGGACATCCCCTGTGAGTCTCTTTTTGACTTTTCTTTTTTTTTTTCCTTCTTTTTTTGGTGGACAAAAACCTTGAGCGCCTACATTATAATTTTTTTCTTCCCGGGGGGGCATAAAACCTGTGAGTTTCCCCCCGTTCATCTCCCTTCCCCTGACAAGCTTTCGACCCCATTGACTATAGGTCCCCGCGAGAGAAGCAGTACTAGCATTACAAAACCCGACGCCTTTTTGGGGTTCGAAAAGGTTCACAGAAGATATTTTAAACGTCTAAACCAATATATTTTTTCTTTTTTTTTTGGGCGCCCCACGGATAAGTCCCTCGGTGTTAAATGCATTTTTTTTGGGAGCTGTCACTTGGATTTTATATTGGTGGGGCTCGGTTAAGTAAAACAAAATGATGGCACTAAAAATATATGCATTCATTTTGGTAATTTTTTCCTCTTTTAAAATTTAGTGACTCCTTAATTTTGGGTTTGAACCCCCCAGAGGGCCAGTGCTCTCAGCTTCGTTGGTACCCTTGGTTTGTTTTTTAAAAACCCCCCCTTTTGTGTTTTTTTAAAAATAATTTTTAAACAGTTTTTGAATTTTATCAAACCCTTGCCCATGAGAAGGGGGGAAGGGTTCCTTATATTTCTGATCTTGAGGCAATAGTAAAAAAAAAAACCGGGTTTTGAAATCGGGCCTTTCCCTTTTCGTTTTACCCCCCAAAACAGACAAGGCCAAGATAAAGGATTTGGGAGGACCAGTCGAGCACCACAGTCGGGCACCACCGGGGGGGCTACCACCCACCCCCTCCACCCTCGCGCCCCTCCCCTCGATCGGGCTCCACCACTCCCCCTCCGACCACCAAAACTAAAACCACCCCCCCACCCCAAATTACCCCCGCCACCCCCAGGGCCCGGTTTCCGTCAACGACTCCTACCCCCCGGGGCCCCACGACCACCCCGGGCCCCGCGACAAAACGGAGCGGAAAAAAACCCACACCACGGGGCCTTTCGCTGTTTCCCTAGACGCGCTACAGGTCGTAAGACGGGGATGACTTGTGCAGCCAGCATGACATACAGGGGCAAAGGGTTTCGAAAGATGGACAGAACGTTTGGGTACAGTGAAACCTTTCCTATTTTTAGTTTCTCTTTCTCGACATTTTTTTGCTTTTTTATTTCTTTTTTCTTGATCTTTTTTCCACATATTGTTATCCCTTTCCCTCTTTATCCCCCTGTCCCCTTTTTTCCAAAATTTGTCCCTTTTTCCCTTGTTTCATCTTTTTTGTATAAAATTTATCGTGCTTTATCTGTTTTCTGTTTTTTTTTAAACTTTCTCTTTATGAATAAAAAAAGGTAAAAGATAGATAAAAAAAAAATATATTATATATATGTATATTTTATAATCTTTTCTATCTATCTACCCTTTTTATCATCTTTTCATTTTATATACCTTTCTATCTATTTTTAAATTGTATATGTATATGATTTATATTTTATATATTAATATATAAAATATTTTAATATAAAATATAATATATAAAACCCACACAGCGCACAAAAAAAATTTACACACACACAACACCAAAACACACACACCAACACACACACAAAACCCCAACACACCAAACAAACACACACACAACACAACACACCCCACACACACCACACAAACACAAACCCAACACACACCCCCCAAAACATATATATATATTTTATAATAAAATATATATATTTTAAAAATGTTATATTACATATATATTGTATAATATGTATATAAAATTTGGGTTATACATGTGTGTATATTTTTAATATTTTAATTTTAAATTATAATTTAGTATATATTTTGTATCTGTTTTATTTTCCCCCCTGTGTAAAACCATATACAAAGGCATGTCCATATACATAAATAAAACAACATATATACATAAATATAAAACATTAATAAATATATATATATAGTTTATATATATATTTTAAAACATATACATATGTTAAAAATGTGGTTTACCACAAAACCATAATTTTTATTTATAAAATATATAAAATTATATATTTTAAATATATTATATACATATATAAAATATATTAAAATATTTTAATATTATATTAAAAAATATATTTTATATATATATATAATATATTTTTATATATATATAATATAATATATATAATATATATATTTTATGTTTTTGTGTGCGCGCGTATGTGTGGTGTTTTTCTGGTGCGTGTGTATAAAATATATAAAATTTATAAAAAGATAAATATACTACATACATACAAAACAACATTTTAAAATAGGTATAAAAATTATACAAAAAAATATTATATATATTATAAAAATTATTTATATTTTATATAGGGGGTTTGGGTTGTAATACATAAAAATTTTTTTTGGTGTATGAAATCCCCCTTATTATTATTTTATAAATATATATATATATATATTTTTATAATATATTATATATATCATATGTAATATTTATATATATAAAATCTACATATATATCTATATATTATTTATATATATTTTTTGGTATAATTTTATATAAATATTTATATATATTATATTTATTAAAATTATACAAATTTATTTATTTATATTATATATATATATATATATATTTTATATCCCTTTATATCATAGGGCATACAAAGGTAAAAAATATTGATATATACATGTATGAAACACACCCCACACACACACACACGTGTTTGGGGGTGTGTGGGGGTTGTGTGTGTGGTTTGTGTGTGTTTTGGGGGTGTGTGGGGGTGTGTGTGTGTGTGTGTTTTGTGGGGTTGTGGGGGGGGTTGTGGGGTGTTTGTTTTTGGGTGTGGGTTTTGTGTGTTGTGGTGGGGTGGGGTTTTGTGTGTGGTGTGGGTGGGGTGTTGTTATAAAACTATATAATTTTTATATATTAAAAATATATTATATGTAGGTTGTATGTGTGTTTTTTGTGTGTGTGGTGTGTGGGTTTTGTGTGGGTTTTGTGTTTTGTGTGTGTGTGTTTTGTGGGGGGTGTGTGGGGTGTGTGGTGGTGTGTGTGTTTTTGGGGGGTGTGTGTGTGTGTGTGTTTTGTGTGTGTGGGGGGGTGTGTGTTTTGTGGGTGTGGTGTGTGTGTGGGGGGTTTTTTGTGTGTGTGTGGGGTGTGGTGTGGGGTTTATATATAAAGATATATATATAATATATATATTATATATTATATAATAAAAAATGTATGTTGTGGTGGTGGGTGTGGTGGGGGTGTGGTGTTTGTGTGGGGGTGTTGTGTGTTTTATTTGTGTGTGTGTTTTTGGTACCACATTTCCAAACAACAAAAATTATTATATATATAAAATAATATATAATATATATAATATATTATTTTTTAAAAATATAATATTATACTATAAAACCCCCATCTAATTTATATATATATATATATATAAAAATATATAAATAATATAATATATATATATATATATTAATATCCCACATGTTTTTAAACATAATTTTAAACATGCTAATCTTAGAAATTTTTTTATTATCTTTTAAGGAAAAAGATTAGATCTGAAATTTCTCTTACAAAAAGTTTTTTTTTCATAATTCGAAAATCATTTTTGGAGGAAAGGGATTGATTTTTCTACACATATCATGGGCTACATTAAAGGTTCAAAAAGGAAATTCACAAAAATCGTTTATTTGGCGGCTATTTTGCTGTTTCTGGACTTTCCCTTTAAAAAGAAAAAAAAAAAAAAAAAGCTTTTCCCAGGAAGCTAAGCCGCGAATGAGTACAAGGGCCCCCACCCAAGGGGCGTTTCAGACTGCTGCAAAATTTCTCGGGGATTTCCTCTCCCTCGGACAGCGAAAACGGGCGCGCGAATGCCCAAAGGGGCCCCTGTACCTCGGACGCGCGGGACCTTCCTCATCGTGCCGACGTGCGCCACGAGCGGTCCCCCCCCGCCCCGACGCAGCCCGACCGGGACCCCCCCCAATCCCCCCCGGGAAATCTTTCGAACTCCGCTGGCTACATCGACGAGTTTTTGGGCAACTCCACCGGGGGCCGGCCGCAAGCCGAAAACGGAGCGAAACCAGAAGGGGAAAAGAGGACAAATTTGTACGCCCACAAAAGACGACGACTACCCCGGGCCCGGGCGTCACACTCCCGCCCTCCGTTTAAAGGGACCGACGGGAGGCTTGTGACGAAGGAAGGGTCGGGAGTGGAAGACGACAAATACGGGGGCCTCCATGCTGGCATATTACATTGGGATAACTTTTTAAACATATAAATGTTTTCGTTTTTAATGATTTCCCGCTAGCTCTGGGACGATATACGTGATGCTAGCATTTTGGTTTTTTTTTGCTTTTTTTAAAAGGAAATCTCGTGCCCCCATCCCTTTTTTTTTTTTAAAAAAATTTAGGGTTTCTCACTGAGAGTTTGTTCCTTCGACCATATTTCCCGACCCAACTTAAACGAAAAAAAGGACATTTTTTTTTAAAAAATATAAAAAACAAATTTCGAGATGAACTAGACATTTTTGGGCCATATTTGTCCCCTTTTTCACATCGTAATTTTTTTTTAAAAAAAGCCGACTCTGAGATCTGATGTTTGTTCGGGCCGGGGAAAAAGTCTTCCTTTTATACAAATTCAGCTGAATTCAAAAAATGGTAAATTGGAAAAGAAATGTTGTTTTTATATCTACGTTTTTTTTTTTAACATTTTAAAAAATTATTATATTTGTCCATGGTTTTTTAAAAATTCCCCTTTTGAATTATTAAAAAAAAACCCAAAAATTTTGCAATACCTTTACTTTTCCCCTTTTCGAAAAAAACCCCGAAAAAAAAATTTTATTTAAACCCATGTCTCCCCCTTTTATTGTTTGGGATATTTTTCGAAGCTGTAAATTTTTTGAACTTTTCTCCATAATTATTACTATCATCATAAACTCCCTCATCATCACATTATAATGATGGGTATAATTTTTATAATTTTATTTTCCTTATTATTATTTTTATTTTATGATTATTATCATTATTTTATTGTTATTATCATTATTTTAATTATTATTTCTATTTTTATTTTATCACTTTTTATCATTATCATTTGAATTTACTGAAATTACCCTTTATTGTCTTATTTATTATTTTATATTGATTCATTTCTGCTAGGGGTTTTTATTATCATTATTTCACTTATTATTATTGTTTTTATAAATTACCATTTTCATCATTATTATTATTATTGTTTTTATTTTCATTATTGTCCTTTCATTATTTTACTTCATTATCATCATTATATCATTTTACTATCTTTGTTGTTGTTATTTTTGTTTTTGTTTTCTATTACATCTTTACAAATTTTCATCACCAAAGGTCTAAACACATCATCATCTCATCAAACATCAAACATCATCAATTTATCATCATTTATCATCATCATCATCATCATCAATTTATCAAACATCATCATCATCTTCCCCTTCACATCATTATCATCTTTATTTTTAATTACTTTTTACTTTTTATATACTATTATTATTTTTCATTTTTCATTTTTATTTCCCTATCATCATCATTTATCACATCATCATCATCATCATCATCATCACATCAAACATCAGCACAGCAGCAGCAGCAGCAGGGAAGGGATTTTATCATTCATATTCATCATCACCATCCTCCATTATCATCATCATCATCATAAACATCATCCTCATACACATCATCATCCTCAGGGAGGGAGCAGCAGCAGCAGGGAGCAGCAGCAGCGCTCAAATTTTTCATCAGCATCATCACTCATCAAATCATTATTTTTTTCATTATTAATTATTATTATTATTTTATTATATTATTATTTTTTTATTATTATTATTTTTATTATTATTGTTATTGTGTTTTTACTATTATTATCATTATTATTGTTTTTGTTATTACTATGGTTTAAATTTTCATTATCATTACTTAAATTTTTATTTTTTATGGTTTTTAGGGTGATACTTTAGGATTATTATTTTATTTTTTGTTATTAATATTGTTTTTATCATTTTTTAATGGCCTAATTTTTTTAAAGATTTTATTCATTATTTTTAAATTAATTATTTTTATTATATTATTATTAATTAATGTTATTTTTATTTTTAAATTATTATTAGGGGGATTTAGGGGGGGGTTTTTCATTTTTTTATTAATTTATTATCATTTTTTTTATTTTTAATTTTTATTATTATTATTAATTCATTATTTTTATTATTTTATAATTTTTATCATTGCGTGTTTTATTATTATTATCATTATCATTATTATTATCCTAATCATTTTTTTGTTTTTTTTATTATTTTTATTATTTTTATTTATTATCTTTTAATTATTTATTATTTTTTATTTTTATTATTATTGTTTTTTTATTATTATCACCCATTTTTATCATTATCATTATTATTTTAATTTTATTTATTATTATTATTATTATTATTATTATTATTTTTTATTTTTTTTTATTGTTATTATATTATTAAAGTTTTTATTATTATTATTATTTTATTATTTTATTTTTATATTATTATTATTATTTTCGTTATTATTTTATTATTTTTTTATTTTATTTTATTTTATTATTATTTATTAAATTTATTATTATCATCATTACTTCAAACATCATCAAAAATTTAAAAAAATAATATTAATAATAATAATAATAATAATAATAATAAAAATAATAAAAATAATTATTTTTATTTTTATTTTATTATTATTATATCATCACTTCCCTCAAATTTTAAATTTTTTATTTTTTATTATTATTATTTTTATTTTTTATTATTATTTTTATTATTATTATTATCATTACTATTTTTAAAAATATTATTATTATTAAATTTTTATATTATTTTTATTTTTAAATTTTTATTTTTTTTACTTATTTTATTATTATTATTTTTTATTATTTTATTATTATTTTAATTAATTTTTATTATTATTATTATTACTACTACTACTGCTACTATTACCATTATTGTTATTATTTTTATCATTTTCGGCATTATCTTTTTTATAACCGTCAACACTGTTGTAATTATTATTATGTTTAATGTTGGTATTGTTATTATCATTATTATTATTTTTTTATTATTGTTTTTGTTGTGTTTTTTATTATTTTATTTTTTTATTATTTTATTTATTATTATTATTTTTTATTTTATTATTATTATTATTATTATTATTGTTATTTTTATTTTTTATTATTATTTATTTTTTATTTTTATTATTATTTTTTGTATTATTTTATTATCATTTTTATTTTTAAATTTTTATTATTTTAACATATTTTTAGTAATAGTAGTATCTTTATCATTATTATAATGAAAAAGAAAAATAATAATAATTTAAAAAAAATAATAATAATAATAATATTTTTGTTATTATTATCAAATTTTATTATTATTATTTTTATTATTATTTTATTATTATTATTATTATTATTGTTATTAGTATTATTTATTATTTATTTTTATTTTCATTTTTATATCATTTCCCTCATCATCATCATTTTATTTTCATTACTATAGTGGGGGGGGCGGGGCCCGGGTGATGGTGAAAAAAAAGCTCTTCAGAAAATATATTTTTTTTTTTCTCCAAGTATCTTAACCTTTTTTATAAACTAATTAAAAAAATTTTTCCCCTCCCAGGATAATTGATTTTGGAAAAAAAAAACCGGGTTACATATTTTTTGCCCAATTACATTAAAACCAAAATCGTTGTACTTTAAAAAGACACGCCCACCTTTTGGCCTCTACCTGGTTACTAAAATCACTGAAATGAGAAAAGTTCTATTTAACGATGTGAATAAACGCCGTTTATTCGGGTTTCACTCTCCCATAATCAAATAGCTTAAAATTTTCCCTTATGTGGGTTATGGGGGATACATAAAACTTGTACATGGCCAAATTTTGTTTAAGGAAAGATAAAAATATTGTAACTTAATATTGTTTTTTGGGGCCCAAAATAATTTTTAGAAAGGATCGCTAGATTGGAATCATAATTTTACTTCAATATTTTTTAAGGGGAAATCAGTTTAGGTTAGTTTTGGTTGCAATACACCAATTTTTGAGTTAAAACCCTTTTTTTAATCGAAATTTTTTGGGGGAAAAGACAATTTTGTTAAATGAGTTTTTTATAAAACCCCCCTGTTCCTTTTTTGCGTAAACCCTTTTTTTATTTTTTGTTTTTTTTTCACCTTTTCGGAAATTCCTTATCCACACCAGCTACCAAAATTAACTCAATATCTTATTAAATAACCCCCATAATATATTTGCTGTTGTTTTATGGTCAAATTTGCGAAAACGCACGAGGATTCTTCGGAAAAAAAAGGGGTTTTTCTTGTTTGTTTGATAAATTTGCAATAATTTAAAGATCGCGTCCCGTCACCTGGGGAGACCCCCAAATATATTTTAAAAAATCCGTGGGTTTGGACATTAGACTCATTTTGTTCATTTTCCATTCTGAAAGCGTCCCGTTTTGTACCTTATGATCACTTTATTCAAAATTGCCCAGGGAACAGTGAAAGGCCGAAAGCCCACATTTTAAACTTCAGTATTTGGGTTTAGTAAATTCGGCCCTTCTTCTGGAGTAATGAGTAGGGAAAGGGTTTGTACACAGGTGGTTTTATTATTTTTTTGACAGACTTTGATAGGGTGGAGAGAGAGAGGGCAACAAACCTGAAAGATATACAATAGACACAAGTAAAGACATATATATTTTGTATAATATAAAATATATTTTATATATATATATATAAAATTATATATATATTATACACACACACACACCACACAAAACAACCCACCCCACACACGTGTTTTTGCGTGATTTGTGTGTTTAATCTGCATTTTATGTATGTGTATATATATTTTTATATTATAATATATATAAAATATATATATTAAAAATTTTATATTTGTGTGTGTTTGTGTGTGTTGGGGTGTGTGTGTGGTTTTGTGTGTGTTGTGTGTGTGTTTGTGTGTGTGTGTGTGTAGTGTTGTGTGTGTGTGGGGTGTGTGGGGGTGTGGGGTGTGTGTGTGTGTGGGGTTTTGTGTGTGGGTGTGTGTGTGTGTGGTGTGTGTGTGTGTGTTGTGTGTGTGTGTGTGGGTATGTATGTAACTGTATATAAGGGGTATGGGGTGCGTGGCGTGGGGTGTGTGATCATTTTTCATGGGAGGGAAAAGGGTCCAAGGTAAATTAATGGCCAACAACTTTTTATAGCCTCTCCGTTGGGGCGTGGTTTGTCACGCCCCCTGTGTCTGCCGGTGTGGTTTTTCGGATTTTCATGATCCTTTGTCGTTTTAGGACTACATCCCTAATGTATCTTAAGTTTGTAAATTTTTACCCACCTATTTTTTTCAATCCCTTTTAAAATTCCCCTAGAGCGTTTTGCTCAGGGTGGATTTAAAAGGAAATATTGGAAAAGATGGGGTTTAAAGGATGCAGCCCTATCTTAAAAACCTTGCTGAGTTTCGAACCTTCGCTTAGTTTTTTACGCTGTTTTCACAGTTGCTTTTTATATTTTATTAATTTAATATATTTTATATATAATATTTAAAATAATTTTATATATTTTAAAGTAATATAATAAATTTTTTAAAATATAAAAATTTATGTATATATATTTATTTATAATAATTTTATATATATATTTTATATATATATATATTTTAAAATTTTAAAATTTAATTTAAAAAAGGGGCAGGAAAACCAATTTATTTTAAAATTATTCCAAAAGGTGTTTATGGCCAGCCCCCGTATGAATGCTTCTTATAATCGAAGACAGAAAGAACCCCAATTCCCTTTTGTTTTGTTCCCCCCTAAAACCCTTTAGATGCAAGAAAATTTAGTCGTGGGGCCCCTTTCTGGGCGAGGTCTTCTTTTTTCTTCCCGGCCCCAAATCACTTTTAGCTCATTTTTCAGCAATTTTTTTTCAACCGGGATTTTTCCCACTATGGGCTTTAGAGCTGGGCGTTCCCCTTTTTACAGCCTTGTAGTGGGTTCCTTTCTTTTGGGGTACGAATAAAAAATGCATTAAAAATCGTTGGGAAAACCCTTGTCGTTCGTTTAAAAACTTTGGGCAAAGGTTTGGGGGGAAAAAAAAAAACCCTGTTCACCACAAAACCCTGATTTTTTTCAGGGAGTTACTTCAATTCCCCGTTTGGTTTTAGGGGTTTTTAATTTTTAGGGGTATGTATGTGTATTTTATATGTATAAGCCCACACACACACATACATACATACACACACACCAAAACCCCACACACAAAACACACACACCCACACCCCACACACACCCACAAAACAATATATATAAAAATATATATATAATATTATTAAAATATATATATTATAAATAATATATATATATACAAAATATATATATATATATATATATATATCATTATAATTTTATATATTTTAAAATAAATGGCCCAAAAACATTTAAACCACTATCAAAGGGTACCAGTGGATATTAAAACACTGTACATGTTTGTGTGGATGTATATTGTCCCATGTAAAATGCTTTCTTAAAAAAGTTATACCTTGAATGAAATTTAAAATTTGCACCCCGAAGGAAAAGAAAAAGGGGGAAACCCCGGAATCCGCTGAAACCCAAAAGTTAGGGATCCAGCCATTCGTATTGCTAAAAATGGACCCCATATGTGATGTATTTGGGGCGATGCCGGGCCCATTTGTGAAAAGAAATGATAAAAAATAAAAAATAATGGACAACTGATATTTATTGATTGATGATTGTGCTGGTGGTGGTGGGGGGTGGTGGGGTGGTGGTGGTTGTGATGATGATGATAATAAAAAATAATAATAGTAATTTGTAAAAATATAAAAATAATGATGATGATGATGATGAAAAATAATAATAATATAAATAAAATAATAATGAAATAATAAAATGGGGGGTTTATGATGTAATAATAATATAACAAAAAAAATAATAATGATAATACCAATGTTGCGACCCAAAACTTAGAAATGATAAAAGAAAAATCAAAGAAACAATTTTTTTTTTATTCTCTATATGCCTTAATGCTTATGTCTAAGCATTCTTTTTTCATTTTTCCGAATTTTATAGACGTTTTCTCCCTTTAACACACCCATTTTTATTCTCAATACAACTTTGGAAAAACGGAAAATTCCAAAAACTCGGGGGTGGGGGGTGGGGGCTTGTTCCTTTAGAAATGTTAGAAAATGCAGTAATTATAACAAATATACCATTAAACCCTTTTTAAAACTTTGGGCAAGATGTCCTAAACCCGCGATGACAAAGAGCCCAACGGACTATCAATGACGATAAAAAAAAAAAAAAAAAAAAAAAAAAAAAAAAAAAAAAAAAAAAAAAAATAGAAAATATATATATATATATTTTAAAATATTATATATCTATATATAATATTTCATATAACCCATAGAAAAATACGAAAACAGCTCTTATTTAAAAACTTCCCTTTACCTTTACCTGACCTGATCTGACCTTTTTTTACGCGGGTTGGACTTACCTGGTGGGCCCAAGATGGCTGAGGACGAAAAACCCCTCAGGCAAAAAAGGGCGCTGACTTTAAAGGGGATTTAGAATGTTTTTGACCTTGGGGGGAAAGGACAAAAAAAAGAAAATTGTAATCGTTTGTGCGCGCCGGGGTTTTTGGGGCTCAAATTTTAACACATCTCTCCCCCCCCTTGGGAAAAGTCTTGGGGGTGTGTTTTGGAAGTGAGAGAGAGAAAAGAAGGGGAGGGGAAAAGAGAGAGAAGAGAGGGGAAAGGGTTTGAGAGAGAGAGAGAAGGAGAGAAAGGGGGTGAGAGGAGAGAGAAAAGGAGGGGAGAAAAGAGAGAGAGGAGAGGAGAGAGGGGAGAGAGGGAGAGGGGAGTTAGTTTGGTTTTGATTCCAAATTTTTTACAATGGATTCTTTGTGTGACTACTGTCTGTTTATTTTTCTCACCCTTTTTTCAGCTGGTGTTGACTCGGCGGGAACCGGTCCCTTTCCCGGGCCCTGGGGCCCCGGGCCCCAGCAGAAAACCCCCGGGGGTCATTTTCAACTTCTCGCGCCTGGGCGCCCCCGGGGGGGGGCCGAAAACCCCGCCCGACCTTTTCCCCGGATGAGAGGCCCAAAACGTTTTAAAAAGTTTAGAGGGGAGAGAGAGAGGGGGGAGAAGAGAAGAGGAAGAGAAAAGGGGGAGAGAGAGAGAGGAGAGAGGAGTGGAGATAGAGGAGAGAAAAAGGGGGGAGGGGAGAGAGAGAGAGAGAGAGAAAGACAGAGAGGGGGGAAAAAAAGAAGAAGAGAGACAAAAGGGAAAAGTCACATTTTTTGCTTTACCTGTGGAATTTCTGCGCAGCAAAAGGGTGGGAACCCGGGAGTTTTCGGTACTTCCCCTTCCCCGCACCCGGGCTCCCCTTTAAAAAATAGGAAAAGGAGTAAAATTATAAAATTATATATATATATAATATTAAAATTATATAGAATATTTTATACATTACATATAAAAACGTAATTTAAAACAAATAAAATATATAATAATATAAAATTTTAATAATATATATATATAAATATATACAGTTAAAATATATACATACATATATAACAGGATATAATATATATACATTATAAACACACACACCCCACACACCCCACACAACCCCACACACACACAACAAAACAAAAACACACAACAAAACAGGCCCACGCAACACAAAAGCACGCACGGCCCCGAAAGCACGACGCCCGGGGAAAAGGCACGGGGACGCCCAACACCACAACACAAAAACCCACACAAAACACACACACACACACATTTCAAAAAAACATGGGGACACACTGCACAAAACATGCACAAAAACCCATGCACCCCAAAAAAACACAAACACACCCCATACACACACACACGCACCCCACCCCACAAACACACAACACACACAAAACACACACAACATATAATTTAAAAATATAATATATATATTAAAATATAATATATATATATATATAAAATATATAGATGTGGGGGTGTGTGTGTGTGTGTGTGTGGGGTGTGTGTGGTGTGTGTGTGTGTATACACATACATATATATATATATATATATATATATATATATATATATATATATTATATATATATATATGTATATATATATATATATATATAATATAATATATATAGATATATATATATATATAGATATTAATATTTATGTATGTATGTATATAATGTCTATTTATATAAACATTATTGATGAATGAACTGGTCTTTAGAAAAGGATAAGACCTCTTTACCTCTCGGTTCATGGAATCGGCGGCAATGCAAGGCTGGACCATGATGAAGAAGGAAGCTATCGCTGCGTATATCCTGAACCAGTTAGCCGTCTTTCCTAACGAGTCCTCATACAGCAGGTAGAGGAGAGAGGTAAAGCTAATCACCGCTGCTGCAGAGAACAGGAGCATGACTGGGGCCATGTAGTCTACAAACCTGAAGAAAGTCTCCTCTGTTTCAATCAGACGCGCTTGGGCTTGAGTGAAAAACGAGTCAAATGATGGGTCTTAACTTTTAGCGAAACCGTACTCGCGGTGCTGCCATCGTTTTCCGCTCTCGTCTGCTGCCTCATGTTGGGTTCCTTTGGTGTGCCAGGCGAGTTTCAGTGGCCCTAGTTGCCAGGGAGCACTGTAGCGAGGGTGACTACACTTAGAAATTTTGGGATCAAGTGCATCGTGACGATTATCACTGGTAGTACGGTGAAGCTTAGGGCCTGTCTAATCATCGCGAAGAAGAGGACCCATTGCCATTGGCCTTTTGACACCAATCAACAGTCAAAGAACGTGCTTGTATATGTCCGCGATACATAGACCAGAGGACAAGATAAATGTCAAGATGAATAAAGGATCCTTAAGATAGTCCCCAGTGCTCATTTTGCATTCTTCTTTCAGACTCCTTCATCCTCAGCAAGACATCTACTAGCTTGGAGCTCCTAGTGACCAACAGCATAGTCTGTATGAAAACGATGGCGTCTTTTATGTACGTCAAGTTCGAGCTCGCTATTTTCAGCAAAGTACCGTTGACTTGCATGATCTGGAAGCGGCAGTCGAATTGGAGAGCTTGCAGCGTCCCGTGAGTGATGATGCGTACGAAGCACCAAAGGCCTAGCGACCAGCTCCTCTCATACGTAGACTGAGGAAATCTTCCTCTGTATGGGAAGGATCCACATAGCCTTAAAAAGTCTAACATCCAGTTTATAATTTTCATAGGCAACGGCAACACAGAAATTTATATTTCAAAGATTATTTCAACTCTGGTAAAATTTCCGTCCGTGAAACAGAGTGTTCGGAGAGACGAGGCTCCTCTGAGGGTTCGCCAGGTGCAGGACGGCGTGACTGGCCGCCGAGAAGGTGCGCAAGGTCTATATAAGTACTATATAGACTTTGAAGGTGCGTTGTCCGCGCCGCGAAAGCGGGGGCCGAATGCGCTGCCTTAACTGTGGTAAACATGGTATTCTCACTTCATTCCATGTTACATGAAGGTAAACGTGTAGCATAACTGAGTATATCTATCATTGTGTGTATGTATAGCCAAATTCACGTATGGTTTTGTCATTATTATGGACTGTATATTATTATCTATGAATACATGGACGTGTTTGAACATCTGTGTATTGTTGACATATATAACATATAAACAGCACACACATAAGGCTGCGGCCACCGCGTCCATATATATATAATATATATATATATATATATATATATATATATATATATAATATATAATTATATATATACATATACGCATAACAATATATGTATATACACACACACACACACACACCACACACACACACACACACACACACACACATATGCACATATATACATACTTACATTCATAAATAAATACACACACATATACAAACTACACACATACACACAAGCAAGTACACAAACACAAACACATACGCGCACACTTACACACACACGCAAAAGCAGACACACATACACACACAAAGGTAGACACAAGGACACAAGGAAACATATTTTAATAATCCACACACAACACACACGCACACGCACACGTAAACGCACACGCACACGCACACGCACACGCACACGCACAACGCACATGCCACGCACACGCACACGCACACGCACACACACACACACACACACATATCCGCGCCGTCAGTGACTCGAACTCTCGAACTCAGATTGTCATGACAGTCTTTGAGTCCGATGCCATAACCACCCGACCATATATATATATATATATATATATATATATATATATATAGATAGATATATATATATATATATATATATATATACATATATATGGACAATTGTATATATATTATATATATTATATTTATATACACAAGGACACACATACGCGCACAATCACACATACAATCACAAATAAACATACACACACACACACACACACTCTCTATGGCATGCACACAAGCACGATTTGTGTAAGCCATTAGGCCAGAAGACCGCGTGGGCTCCACATGTTTAACACGAGGCTCTATGTCAGCTCGGAATCATTGCTTCAGCGAGGGCCTAGATGATGAATATAACTGACCTCCTCTGACCCTTAGTTCGCACGCCGTCACCGTTCCGCTGGCCGAAGCGCGCCAACGCACTCAGCGCTTGCTCCGAGACATCTCATCGTAGCTTCAATTACTTGTGTGTACTACTACAATAAAGAGTCAAGCCGTTAACACACGCTCACTACCCTGCCAGTCTTTATTTTGAGACATTACAACCTCTTACACAGTCATATACACACACAAACAAACGCACATGTATATATATATATATATATATATATATATATATATATATATATATATATATATATATATATACATATATATATACATACATATATATATATTATATATATATATATATATATATATATATATATATATGTATATATATATATATATGTATATATATATATATATATATATATATATATATATATATATATATATATGTGTTGTGTGTGTGTGTTGTGTGGTGTGTGTGTGTGTGTGTGTGTGTTGTGTGTGTGTGCGTGCGCGCGCGCGCGTGTGTGTGTGTGTGTGTGTGTGTTGTGTGTGTGTGTGTGTTGTGTGTGTGTGTGTGTGTGTGTGTGTGTGTGTGTGTGTGTGGTGCGGTGTGTGTGTATGTATATATGTGTGTGTGTATGTGTGTATATATGTGTATATATGTATATATATATATATATATATATATATATATATATATATATATATATATATATATATATATATATAATGTATTTCATTGCCATGGATAGCAGAGTGGCTGGTACCCATATTAGCTTGGCTGATTTGTTGGTACCATGTAGCTACGAATGATATTACCCAGCATTTTAATTATTTTTAATGATTTAATAACTTTAAGTGAACTTAATGAATCAGAAAAAATGACTATTCTATCGTGGATCATCGATAGTGCAAATTCAAAGCTTTATCAGTGGCAAAAAGTTCAAGAAGCAAGATCGATGTATGATACTACAGTCTGAACTTCAATTCACATTTAGTCGACCATATATACACCTGCTCCCACACACTCATTTGTCTTGGAGCACCGGTATATATATGAAAAAACGGAGATGTTTAATAATGATCTCTCTGATCCTGTGCGTACCTCCACATCCGGCGCTATGCCTTAGTTGATCGAAGCCAAGCTTCCATGATGGAAAAATTGGTACTATGTTTGAATGAACCAAGGTATCGATAGTAGAGAGATCTATACCGATTTTCTCGGCGAGGTTGTGGATGGCTCGGGTCTCGAGCCACCTTTGAGGCATGGGTTAGTGCTAGCTGGCCGCGTCTGAGTCGGAGGGGAGTATACTCCTGACTCCACCTCAAGATGCTTGATCCGAATACACTTCAAGGCTCCAAGACACATACGCAAATAAGCATTCTACACAACATCCAAACCTTTCAAAATGGAGTTTGATGCCGTACCATACACGAGTGACCCATAATTTACTTTAGACCTAATAATGGCTTTATATATCATTAGCAAAGACTCATCAGCTCCCCATTTATTCACAGAAATGCACCTAATAATTTTAGTGCTCTTTGATATTTATTCTTTAACTGACCAATATGGTCTTTACAATTGAGTCAACCATCAAAGAGTAGACCAAGAAATCTAGCAGAATTTTGAATAGGTATTGGGTGGTTGTCTAGTTAGGCTTCCTCCTATGTGAAAAAATTACCCAGGACTCTTTCTTGTGGAAAATTTAAAACCCCACTGGAGGCCCAAGTAATGAATCATATCCAATGCCAGTTGGATGCGATTTGCCGAGAATTCTGTAATGCACAATCATCACCGGACAGTGAGTATTTAAGATTCCGAGGGGAATCTGGACAAAAATGTCCGATAAAGTGACGTCAGAAAAAAGTTTGACAGAGAAAGTTCTGTCAGATATGAAATTTTGAATAAAACAAGGCAAGTTTCCTGAGTAGGCCATATCGCCATGTCATGTCATAGGCTTTTTCTATATCTAAAAATGCTGAAATCAATTTTTTAAAAAATATGTCCAGTTTTAACTAGTTGATCAAGAGTTTCGCGTCCCTTTCGGATGCCGCCTGCTCGTCAACTAGCAAATTACTGGAATTTAAAAATGCAATAGCCTACTGTTAACAATTCGTTCCATGACCTTGCAAAAACAACTTGTCAGCGCAATTGGGCGGTAGGAGATGGCGGTTCTAGGATTTCCCCCTCCTTTCAGTATGGGAATGATGTGGGCGAAGTGACATGAGTTTGGGAAAGTGTGGCTCTTCCAAATTTCATTGTACACTTCTAGTAACTTAATCATGGCATCGTGATTAAGATGCTTTATCATCTCATCGAATCTCATCGGGCCTGGGGATGTTCTTCTACAGGCTCTAGGGCTCGGACAAGCTCATCCATTGTTAGATCTTTATTGTAATCAAAGTCAACTCCTGTGGCAAAATGAATAGGTTGCAGCTCAGCCGCTTCCTTAGTGATCAGGAATGCGGGATGGTAGTTTTCTGAGCTGCTTGTTTATGAGAACTGCCTGGTGAGTGCATTAACAATGAATCGACATTGGTTCCCTCATGAATGATATTATTGATTTTGAAAGATATTTTTTTCTTATTTATTTTATTGACTGTGGACCAAACCTGTGATATTGTGGTGTTCCTGTTAATTGTAAAGAGAAAGCTCCGCCAGGAGTCTGTTTTTTGCTTGTCTAATTGTTCTACGAGCCCTAGCTCTTGCTTGTTTGTATTACAAAAGTTTTCATTGTTGAGGTTATTTTTGAAAAGCTGTAGGCCCTATTGCGTTGACACCGCGCCTGCGGCAATCTGGTGTCCACCATGGAACTCTATGCTTAACGCTATCTGTCAAAGTTTAGATATGGATATCATTGCTGCATCTAAATCTTTGTCTTTAGGCACGAGCTCTTGACTGATGCTGTTTGCATTGGAAGTGTTGTTAGTTGCGGCTGAAACATAGGAAGTATTGGGTTTGCTGGTCAAACCTTCAACTTTCCTCTTGGCTTCATCATGTCCTCTCATTTATGCTAAAATTTCAGTCTCCTTCAAGATGCTGCACTCGGCGGAGCCAGATTGATGGGGACCTCCACAGTTAGCCACACTTGAGAGTGTTCTCGGATACATTCATTCAGCAGTGTCATGATCTCCAGCACATTTACCACAAGTAAATTTACCAGTATCTTTAGCATTGCATCGTAATGAGGTGTGTCCATATTTTTGGCATCTATTACAGTGCATAGTTTTTTAATATAATGTCGCACTTGGATACGTACTCAGGATTTTACTTGAAGCAAAGACAAAAAGCTCAATCTGTTTTTTGTTCGCACATTCCCGTCTTTCTTGGTCATGCAGTTCACGTCGACTATGCTTTGATCCTTCAA
The DNA here is from genome assembly GCF_015228065.2 of Penaeus monodon. Lineage (NCBI taxonomy): Eukaryota > Metazoa > Arthropoda > Malacostraca > Decapoda > Penaeidae > Penaeus > Penaeus monodon. Next base: position 30,529,629 of record NC_051423.1, on the reverse strand, counting down.
TATTTTCAAGAATTTCGCTCTTCTACATTGTCCTCAACTCCCTGTTAAAGATTACTCACTTACAGGTATTGGGCCAATAGAGATAGTTACTTTAACTTTCAAATCATGAAACTGCCTCAATTTAATTAAGCCATTAACCTGGGAGTTGAACTGCACTTACAAAGGAGGTTACCATCTCGAATTTACGGACAAAATCAAAATCGTCGTCCACTTGACCATCGAGGATCTTGATGATGAAGGGGTTCACATTCAAAGCGATTGATTTTCATTCACGCATTTGACAGTCAGATACTTTGCATTCTCTGGGGATTGTAAACCGTCGCTCTCG
>NC_051423.1:30495625-30505625 GCF_015228065.2 Penaeus monodon | reverse complement strand
CTCATCAGCTCCCCATTTATTACCAGAAATGCACCTTAATAATTTTAGTGCTCTTTGACATTTATTCTTTAACTGACCAATATGGTCTTTCCAAGTGAGTCTACGATCAAAGAGCAGACCAAGAAATCTAGCAGAATTTTGAATAGGTATTGGGTGGTTGTCTAGTTAGGCTTCCTCCTATGTGAAAAAATTACCCCAGGACTCTTTCTTGTGGAAAATTTAAAACCCCACTGGAGGCCCAAGTAATGAATCATATCCAATGCCAGTTGGATGCGATTTGCCGAGAATTCTGTAATGCACAATCATCACCGGACAGTGAGTATTTAAGATTCCGAGGGGAATCTGGACAAAAATGTCCGATAAAGTGACGTCAGAAAAAAGTTTGACAGAGAAAGTTCTGTCAGATATGAAATTTTGAATAAAACAAGGCAAGTTTCCTGAGTAGGCCATATCGCCATGTCATGTCATAGGCTTTTTCTATATCTAAAAATGCTGAAATCAATTTTTTAAAAAATATGTCCAGTTTTACTAGTTGATCAAGAGTTTCGCGTCCCTTTCGGATGCCGCACTGCTCGTCAACTAGCAAATTACTGGAATTTAAAAAATGCAATAGCCTACTGTTAACAATTCGTTCCATGACCTTGCAAAAACAACTTGTCAGCGCAATTGGGCGGTAGGAGATGGCGGTTCTAGGATTTCCCCCTCCTTTCAGTATGGGAATGATGTGGGCGAAGTGACATGAGTTTGGGAAAGTGTGGCTCTTCCAAATTTCATTGTACACTTCTAGTAACTTAATCATGGCATCGTGATTAAGATGCTTTATCATCTCATCGAATCTCATCGGGGCCTGGGGATGTTCTTCTACAGGCTCCTAGGGCTCGGACAAGCTCATCCATTGTTAGATCTTTATTGTAATCAAAGTCAACTCCTGTGGCAAAATGAATAGGTTGCAGCTCAGCCGCTTCCTTAGTGATCAGGAATGCGGGATGGTAGTTTTCTGAGCTGTTTGTTTATGAGAACTGCCTGGTGAGTGCATTAACAATGAATCGACATTGGTTCCCTCATGAATGATATTTTTAATTTTGAAAGATATTTTTTTCTTATTTATTTTATTGACTGTGGACCAAACCTGTGATATTGTGGTGTTCCTGTTAATTGTAAAGAGAAAGCTCCGCCAGGAGTCTGTTTTTGCTTGTCTAATTGTTCTACGAGCCCTAGCTCTTGCTTGTTTGTAATTACAAAAGTTTTCATTGTTGAGGTTATTTTTGAAAAGCCTGTAGGCCCTATTGCGTTGACACCGCGCCCTGCGGCAATCTGGTGTCCACCATGGAACTCTATGCTTAACGCTATCTGTCAAAGTTTTAGATATGGATATCATTGCTGCATCTAAAATCTTTGTCTTTAGGCACGAGCTCTTGACTGATGCTGTTTGCATTGGAAGTGTTGTTAGTTGCGGCTGAAACATAGGAAGTATTGGGTTTGCTGGTCAAACCTTCAACTTTCCTCTTGGCTTCATCATGTCCTCTCATTTATGCTAAAATTTCAGTCTCCTTCAAGATGCTGCACTCGGCGGAGCCAGATTGATGGGGACCTCCACAGTTAGCACACTTGAGAGTGTTCTCGATACATTCATTCAGCAGTGTCATGATCTCCAGCACATTTACCACAAGTAAATTTACCAGTATCTTTAGCATTGCATCGTAATGAGGTGTGTCCATATTTTTGGCATCTATTACAGTGCATAGTTTTTTAATATAATGTCGCACTTGGATACGTACTCAGGAATTTTACTTGAAGCAAAAGACAAAAAGCTCAATCTGTTTTTTGTTCGCACATTCCCGTCTTTCTTGGTCATGCAGTTCACGTCGACTATGCTTTGATCCTTCATATTTTCAAGAATTTCGCTCTTCTACATTGTCCTCAACTCCCTGTTAAAGATTACTCACTTACAGGTATTGGGGCCAATAGAGATAGTTACTTTAACTTTCAAATCATGAAACTGCATCATTTTAATTAAGTCATTAACCTGGGAGTTGAACTGCACTTTTACAAGGAGGCTACCATCTCGAATTTACGGACAAAATCGAAATCGTCGTTCACTTGACCATCGAGGATCTTGATGATGAAGGGGTTCACATTCAAAAGCGATTGATTTTCATTCACGCATTTGACAGTCAGATACTTTGCATTCTCTGGAGGGATTGTAAAAACCCGTCGCTCTCGTTTGCCAGCAGTTGAAGTTCCATTGTTCAAAGTCGCATTAGTCTTAGGGTTGTCCCCCCACCTTGAGAAGGAGAAGGGATTGCCAGGGAGACAATCATGCTGGGTTTCGGACCAAGTCCAAACCATTGGCCCACGCCTGTTGTCCTGATGGGACCAGATAACACTCAACTACTGATAAGCAACCTAACAGCAATAGCTAAGAGAGAGTATGGCAGTTTTCGCCCTCTACCCCCCACCCCAGCGGAAGCCTGGTTGCGTTCTCCAGTACCAAAGAGGGATCGAGTTATGTGGAAGACACCTTACCACTGAACTTGCCTAGGCGAAGGACGGTAATTTGATGCCCAGACGAACAAGGGTACTCCGATCGGCTCAGGGAAGTCACATGAAGAGAGGAAAAGAATTCAGAATAAAAGAAAAAGTGCCCAAAGGACGCCTCAGACTACTGGGCCTCCCTACCCAGGGGTCAATGCCCGTAAGGGCTACCCTGGTGCAGAAGAATGATGCGGGTCTGAGGTGGGGTGCAGACTACGCCTACTGTAGTCTCGTGCGACCTGCAAAATCAAGGCACTGAAGGTGCAGGTAAAGCACAAAGTAGAGGAAGTTCTGAAAAGTCAGTAGTTTACTCTAGAAAATCTACATTATACGACTCAGAAACAACAATGCAGAGCATGACGAGGGGCCCTGGACACCTGACAGTGTGGCACACGACTTATTATTTGTTGTTGCTGCGTCTGGGAAAAGCGGTCTGAGCATTAAAACGTCTCATACTCGAGCACACAGAGCATAAAAAATAGAGTAATAAATAACAAAGGTACAGCTGCAGCAAACTCAATTTTGCCGCGAAATGACGAAAATATCCGGTGTATATCACCAGTCTACAGCTCCCTCTCACAACCGGTGTTCTTAATGTCCGTTTTCTGTGGCGGGAAGTGCTAATTGAAGGGAGGTAGATCTGTTTTAGAAAAAAGTATGATTTTTTAAACAAGTGTTACATAAGTTTTACATGTAATTTTAATTTAATATTTTTTTTTATAGTGATACATTTTTACTATTCATCCTAAATTGAGTCCAAGCCAGAAAAGCGGTTAGAAGGGAAGTCGTGGTAATACTCAAGTCAAACTTAGTGTCACTATGATGCCGGTCCATAGCGTACAAGAAAGACACATGGCTTCCGATGAGGAGTCCATGCAGGCAGTTCTCCTCTACAGGGTATTGTTGTAGTGGAATTAAGCACATTAGAGGCTCCCCTGCACAGGATAGATACCTTAGAAGGACAGAATAGGCATCTACGAGAAGAGCTGCTGCAGTTACGAACTCCGAATGAACCTAAGTATGGAGCATCCAACCCCGAACTTTTTCGTGGGAACGTACCACCTCCCCTGTTAGCTAGCAGGTCTTCAGGAGGGCCTGACACCCCTGAGTCATGCCGTTCCAGGCCACAACCTGGAACGGCATGACTCAGGTTACATCGTTCTTGCTGTCATTCTGTAAGGCAGTTACCAATGTCCTCAGATTCTAGTCACACCTATCATCCTATTTTTTGGGGATGTGAAGAGGTGCCAATATTCAATGGGGATACACCAGCATCAATGCCCCTGGTTCGTAACCAGGAAGTAGAGGCCTGGGTTAGTACCATTGAGGCTTTAGCAAAACCTACAGATGGGCAGTTGAGGTAGCTGAGGAAGCATGCCTCTTCCAGTTTCAATGAATGCCCTTTGGGTTATCCACGGCCCCAACTACTTCCCAGAGGACGATGAATATTGTGTTGTCGAGTGTGCTTGGGACACACACACACTAGCATATCTGGACAATGTAATTGTGGCCAGTGAGACATTTGAAAACCATCTAAGTAACCTTACTGAAATACTAGGGCTGCTGGATGAGGTTGGTAAGAAAATTAAATTTTGCTAAGTAGCTCTTTGCAAAACACCAAAGTTCCTCGGTTGTGTGGTAAGCCCGATGGAGTATTATCCAATCATGATAAAGGATATTAAACGTCCCAGATCTGTACGTGTGGTTCGCCGCTTCCTGGTGGCATGTGGGTTCTTTTGGCGACATGTACAGGGATTTGCCAATGTTGCTCGTCCATTGACGCAACTTACAGAGAACGGGGTGTCCTTCACACGGTCGCCAGAAATATAATAAGCGTATCAGGACCTTAAATTCAGCCTTGTGTCAGCCATTGTTTTGCGTCTGCCTGATTTCGAGTGACATTTTGAAATTCATATAGATGCATCTGCAGAAGCTTTCAGTGCAATTCTACTTCAGCGCAGTGATAATGGAGAGCTTAAGGCTGTTTCATTTTGGTCGAGGACATTGAAAGATGCAGAGTCTTGCTACCCTGCCATAGACCCTGAGGCTCTTGCTGTAGTGGAGACTGTTCGGGTGTTCGACCCTTATCTATATGGGAGACCATTTACTGTATACACTGACCATCGACCTCTCATCTATGTGTTCTGCAAAATAAAATCACCTCGTATGAGTAAGTTTGCCCATGAATTAAGTCTCTTATGATTTCAAGCTTGTATATAAACCTGGTCCAGCAAATTATGCCCAGACTCTTTGCTATGCTTACCAGATGAGGCCCTTGCTATTCATGAGGATCAGTAGTATTTCTATAGGTGGCTATCATTATGTTCTGTCAGTAGTGGATTACCACTCCAGGTTCTTACAATTTGTTCAATTCAGGAACAAGGCAGCAAAAACGGTCATTAGGGGATTTTATGATAATTTTATAACCCCTTTTGGACCACCTCGACAGATATTGACAGACAATGTGGGCTAATGAGCAGTGACAGGAAGTGTGTAGACAGCCAGAGATACGATGTTCATTCGCCATACCATAGCATGGTTTAGTTGAACGGACAAACAGGGTCGTGAATGATGTTCTTGCTATGCTTGTGGGTGATAAACCAGGGAATTAGCCACTATACCTGACCTCTGTAAGGCAAGCCATCAATTCGTCAAGACAGTGGGGAACCAGCCCCTTTACCTCCTTACTAGGAAGATGGCCTTATTCCCCAGGGGACCAACCAACCAAGTAACAACTGATCCTACTCCTAGGGTACAACATCTGTCTAAGGCCAGGCAGCTTGCTATTTCAGCCTATGTTCCCAAGAGGCCAATGTACGGGCACACAATCAGAAAGTTCGCCAAACCTGGCAGCCGGAGGAAGGTGCGCTCGTCCTCCATAGAGACTTTACAGGAGGAGCGTGATATGACATATGGCAAGGGTACTTATAGAGTAATAAAGCAAATAGGTCCTATTGTATTCGAAGTTAAAGATCTTCAACCCCCTTATCGTGTTATAAAGCAGCATAGAGACCAACTGAAAATGTATCTTCCTCCTACAGAACTAGATTATTTTGACGTTGGAAGAGGACTGCCTACTGAGCTACTGTCCCTGTGCCAGGCCGGTCTCCGGACGTAGCAGCTCCTACGTCCGGAGGTGTGACCCGACAGAAAATAAGCTTGGTAATTCGGTTCCCAGTGATCACGAATTCCTTTACTCTAGTGCAGAAATGAGTATGGGGTCAGATAGTGAGTACGGTGAGTATGAGATTTGGGAAGAGTGAATATGGTGTGACTGAATGTGTATTGTAATGTGTTTGTTCAGTCGCTCGTCGGTAAGTGTTTTTCTCTTCCTTGTTGTCTTACTTGCTTTCTTAATTTTATGGTTTAGATTTTACTGAATTGACGTTTTGTTTTACAATTTCCTATTTTTAAATGAAGTCTTAGATTGCCCAGTCAAAAGTTCAAATGTTTCATTTGGTGACACCTAGTAATCTACATATATGCCATACTGACCTTATATTCTCTTCCCATTTATGCTGTTCACATTGAATGTATTTGTCGTTATGCTGATCATGAGCCCCCGAGCAACCCCTCAGCCTTAGCGTGGCTCAGGTGTGAGATGAGAAGGCCTGGTGTGTATAGGGAGGTCGCAGGTCCGCTGAAGTATCGGACCATATGACCCAGGGCCGGGAAGGGTTGTAGTGGAACTATTCGTCCACTCCTTGATATTCCACGTACCCCCCCCCCAACCCTTTGGTATGACGAGTCCATGGTATGAGTCTGATTTAATGACCCTAATGGAAAATGGGCACCGAAAACCAACAGTAGTCTCATGAGTTTTATTATCCTTTCATGTATCACATATTTTTATTAGCATGATTTATACTTATTGTGGTGGAAATGCGGGGTGCAAACGTACGTGGGCTTACCTATGTACATGCCAAAAGACCTTTATAATGGTTAATGGTTAATGATTAAAAGCAAGATAAATGTGCTAGACATCTAAGGTCATGTAGCCCTATAGTTAATGTTAGGGAAGGGTGGTTGAGTTAGTGATTGGTTGTCTAAGCTGGGCAAAGGAATTGGTGAGTGAAAGGGTTAGGGTCGGGTGTGGTAAGGAGCTAGATTAGATGAAGGATATGTATGCGTTTGAGGAAAGAGAATAGGTTGTTGAAGCAGAAAGTGTGGGATTCTGTAAGGATGTCTGATAGGTTGGGAGGTCGGTGAAGGGAGGATAGGTGGGGGAAAGCAGAGGTACGGGTTGTTTCAAAACGTGGGCACAACAATAGGATGTGTGGGATTGAAAGGGGAACATTACATAAGGAATATAAGGGTGGATCAGATTGTGACATCAGATAGGAGTGTGTTAGACGGATGTGGCCAATGCGTAAGCGGGCGAGAGCGGACTCCCAACGTCTGTTCTGATGAAATGGAGCTGACCAGGAGGAGATTGATAGTTTTACAGAATGTAATTTATTAGTGCGGAGGCTTGACCAAAAAGATTGCCATCGATTATACAAGAAGGTCTTAAAGTGTGGGTAATAATCCGTGGCTGGGATACGTGAGAAGCGTGGTTGGTATGATGTGGACATAGCGGCGTGGCGTGCTAGTGTATCTGCCTGTTCATTGCCGGGGATTCCAACATGGCTGGGCACCCAGCAAAATTTGATTGTTTTATGGCGTGTGGACAGGTAGAACAACCAGTTCTGGATCTTACAAACAAGGGGTGTGTATTGGTGGTGTGTATTGACTTTATGAGAGTTAATGAGTTACGGGAGTCAGTAAAAATTGTAAAAGAGGAAGAGGAGAGTGAGTATACGTGTTTTAGAGTAAAAAGGAGTGCATACAGCTCTGTAGTAAGGACACTGGATTCAGGAGGAAGGGAGTATTTGAAAGTACGAGTTGGGAAGATTACTGCAAAACCAGCACCGGAGGTGGATTTGGAGCCATCAGTATATACGTGAATACTAGAGGAATGAGTGGAGACATGGTCAAGGAAATGGGTGAGAAGGACAGTAGGAGGGATATTTGATTTTGGTGGGTCGGGGAAAACAGAAGAGCAAATATGGGGGTGAGGTATAAGCCATGGAGGGACTGAATGGACAGAGAACGGGAGAGGTTGGAGATGGGGGAAAGGGGAATGGGAGAGGAGGGTATCCATGCGAGTGGAGAAAGGAGTAGGTAAACGTGGAGATGAAGCTAAGGTAAGAAGTAGGGATTGTGGGATAGTTAGTTTAGTGAGGGAAAGTTGGTGGAATCGAACATAGCATCGGAGAGAGAGAAGGGCACGACGTCGAGATAGAGATGGTATGCCTGATTCAGTGTACAGGCTCTCAACTGGAGAGGAGCGAAAGGCGCCTAGTGCTAAGCGAAGACCACAGTGATGGATTGTATCAAGATGGGCAAGGAGAGAAGTTCAGGCAGGGGAGTAGATATGGCATCCATAATCAAGAGTGGAGAGGATCAAAGTAACATGAAGATGGAGAGTTTTGCAATCTGAGCCCCATGATATATGGGACAGAGTTTTTAAGATTCGAAGACGGCGGAGAGCTTTTTCTTTAATGTGTAGAATATGGTCTCACCAGGACAGTTTGGAATCAAAAATGACACCTAGGAATTTGCCAGAGGAACGGCATTGGAGTGGAGTGCCATATAGGAAGAGTGGGGGTAGGGGACCTACACATGAGCGAGAGAAAAGGATGGAGAAAGATTTAGAGGTAGAAAAGCGGAAGCCATGGTTTGTGGCCCAGGAAGATACTGATGAGATTGCAGATTGAAGAAATTGGTAGAGATTTGGTATGGATGTGCCAGAGGCATAGATGGTTAAATCATCAACATATAGTGATGACCGGGCTCCTGGTGGTAAAACTGAGACAATATCATTAACAGCAAGAAGGAATAAAGTGGTACTGAGCACACTGCCTTGTGAGACACCTTCGATTTGAGGAAGGAGAGATGATGTGGCAGAGGCAATTTTGACCTGGAAAGTTGGGAGAGGAAGGACTTTATGAAGACACCCATGTTTCCATGTATGCCTAGAGAGGACAATTGTTGGAGAATATGGTACCGCCATGTCGTATCATATGCTTTTTCTAGATCAAAAAATATTGCTAGTACGGATTCATGGCGTGCAAATGCAGATGTAATATGTCTCAAAATGAGCAAGGGGGTCAGCTGTGTTTCTGGCACGGCGAAAACCGAATTGGGAAGGAGAGAGAAGATTGTGAGATTCAAGATACCACATTAAGCGGAAGTTCATCATTCGCTCTAATAATTTGCACAAGCAGCTAGTTAGTGCGATGGGGCGATAGTCTTGAGGGAGGGTACCCGATTTATTGGGTTTCAGGAAGAGAAGGATAAGAGCTTCTCGCCAATTAGAAGGAAAATTTCCTATGTCCATATGTGGTTGTAAATTTTTAATAGGAAGGATAAGGAGGAAGATGGGAGTTGCCGGAGCATACGGTAGTGAATACCGTCAGGGCCTTCACGAGTGTTGCGGCACGATTGTAGGGCAGCAATGAGTTCAGAGGAAGAAAATGGAGCTTATAGGACTCAGCGGAGGATGGGGTGAAGGTAATGGGGGTACGTTCTCTGGTGGTCTTAATAGAAGAGAACTGTGGAGAAAGGTGAGAACCACTACTGACCTGGCTGAAATAATCACCCAGTTCATTAGCGACTTGGAGAGGATCAGAAATGAGGGTATCTCGAATATGGAGGACGGGGGCAGGATGGGGGGGATGTTTGCCTGATAGTTTATGGATTCGGCGCCAAACCTTTGAGATAGATGTAGAGGATGTAATTGATGAAACATAATTTCGCCAGCTATTTGTTTTACTATTCCGGATTGTACGATGAAGATAGGCAGATGCTCTTTTAAAGAAGATAAGGGCTGATAGTTGATTTGGAGTACCTCTCTTGTAGTGGTAACTGTTCCAGGCTGCACGTTTTAAGCGAAGTGCTTTAGTGCAATCAAAATTCCACCATGGAACACATTTGGATGTATATGGTCTTGAAGTTCGAGGGATAGCTGTATGTGCAGCTATTAAGACTGTATTTGTGAAACACTGTATCATTTCTGAAATGGAGGTGAGGGAGGATGGAGGAGTATGAATAGCAGAGAGTGAAGTGAAAGTATGCCAGTCGGCTCTATCAAAGCACCGGCGTGGAGAGTTAGGAAGTGGTACGTATGAAGTAGGAGAAAGGAGAACTGGAAAGTGGTCACTATAGGGAAAGTGGTCTAAAACTGACCAGTGGAAATCTAAATGAAGAGAAGGGGAGCATAGAGAGAGGTCAATGCATGAAAAAGATTGCGTGCGTGTATCAAAGTGTGTGGGGCGATCTGAATTTAGAATAGTAAGATCAGCTGTGGAGAGGAAGCGCTCTAGAGATCGGCCTCGGGAGTTTGTGATAGAATCACCCCAAAGAGTGTGGCGGCAGTTAAAGTCACCAACTATGAGGAAAGGTGGTTGAAGTTGGGAAATTA
>NC_051423.1:30488125-30490625 GCF_015228065.2 Penaeus monodon | reverse complement strand
TTTTTGGACTCAAATAGTGAGGCAATGGTGATGAAAGAACTTGCTTCCACAGGATTTCTAAGTCGCTGCTCCTACCACACCCTCATGGTCTTACAAGGGGGCACGAGGGGCCTCATTGGAGATCACGGGTTGGGCCATCCTCCAGTTAATTAATGCTTTCCCTTGCCAAAAAGTGCTGACATTTGGTGTCGTGATTGATAACACCCTCAGGGTGGCTTGTGCATTGTTATGTGATGGGTCTGAAGCAAGGCCTGGCTGTTGTTGAGAGCAACACAACTAAAACTACTACCATGCTCTCTAGTAGACTTTTCCAAAGCAGAGGCTGATGTGCAGATCGTCAGTGACCTGAGCACTCTGGTTGTTTAACCTTCAATGCAGATTCTGTGGGCAAGGATTTCATCGTCAATCCGAAGAACGTTGGCTCGGTACTTGGAAATAGTCGGGGAGGCTGCTGCTGCTGCTGATAAAAAAAAAAAAAGTGGACATGGCAAGTACTTCTGCCATACAGGCATAGGGTGAAAAAATTTCATTTTCAGTGGCCTCAGAGGGTAATTTTCTTATTAACCCATTGCCACCAATTACTAATCCTACCTATCTCACCGGTTTATCCTCTTCCTTGATCTTTGGAAATATATATTCTTTGTTCTATATTGCTGTTAGTATTGTTAATACCTGCAATAACTATGATAACAAGACTAACCAGGGCCAGATTAAGGGGGGAACCCAAGGGGCCCGGGCTCAGGGCCACCCACCAAGAGGGGGCCTCCGGACTATAATGTATTGACAGTTGGTGTAAAAAATGACAAATATGATGTAAATTTTCTGTTTAATTATTTTTCTGTACCTTTTTTTTATGTAAATTTTGTGTTTCTTTATTAATTACATACCATTATATACCATGTACCTTTATTACATATTAAATGTATTATATCATTGAAAAACTAGTCTTTATTTAATACCTTTTTGCTTTCCTGACATATTATATAGTAGGCCTATAGTAGCTTGTTAAGGTCGAAGGTTACTAGTCTGCGGTATATGTTATAGGAAAATTGGAAAGGGGCCTCCCTTCCAACTGGGCCCCAGGCCTCTCACCCACCTAATCCTGAGAATAACAGCCATAGCATTGATATTAAAAGCATTAGAAAAAGAGGGAAATCATGTAGGTCTACTAAATGACTCATTTACACATAGATGGCTCCACGGCTATGTGTAAATACATTTCACAAAACAATGCTACTCATACAAAGAACATTACATGTTCCCGATTAGGATAAGCTATAGACCTCAGTAAACTTCTTATAGCTATATTAGGCCACATGGCTATAGTCAGGTAGGACTTGTAGCAGATATAGGATCTAGGCACTATGGCTTCCAGGTACCAAAGCTCTTATAATCTGAGGGGTGATTCCTCACCTTGCTATACAATGATCAAATTCTGTTCAAGCATTTCCATCTCACTGGCCTTAGCTTCCTGTAGACATTTCCTCAGTAAAAATTTCTTTGATTGTCTAGAGGAATCCTTGTTCTTAAAGCATGTCTTCCCCATGTATCACATTTCACAATATACATCTGGGTCTCTTCAGATAGGATAAAGTTCAGAGGTGCCTCTTCGGCACTTATGGAATACACTTCAGTTTTTCAGGGTTAGGGTGATGCAGTTAAGAGGAAAAAACAACAGCTCTTAATCAATCTCTAGGTGATTATAAGATATTGTAAGAGATTTCCTTTAGAATTAGCTAATTAAGAACAACAGAGGTCAATACTAACATTTTTATTTTGTGGATCACATACATAAATATCATTATTTTACAAAAAGAGCTGTGTAACATTCACTCGTCTTGTCTACTATAATGTACTTGAAGAATACTGTGGCCCATATTCAATAAATATAACAAAAACAGTAAATTCAAAATTAATATCAGTAATAATAACAAAACAATTAAAAAATAATCCAGAATTTTTAATACTTGTTCAGATACACACAACTACAATCTGGAAGAAAGTCTCAGTTAACAGCAGCATGTTGCTATAGTGTTATTTCTAAATCTGATGAATGCCAATGCAAAAAGTTACTTACATTTCCTTATGAGTTTATTAGCCTATGACAAAACAACTTTGTTTACCAAAAGACTGTTTCTAAAACTAACTTTTAATTCAAATCATCAACAGTCAACATTTCTAGGAGTCTCTTCCTCATCTACATTTTCATACAAGAACAACAAAAGGCTGATTATTTTAAGGTTTATAAAAACACGTCTATAAAATGATAAGGAGATACACAATCACATATCTGTTGTAATTCTACGAAGTTAATAAGATGTATGTTTAATGGCATTTTAATGCATGTAACATACATCAAAATACCCAATATCTAGGTAAATCCTAAAGCAATCTTCTTTCCAGGAAAGGATGGATACTCCATCAGTGATATAAATAAACTTGCTCTAAAAACTGCAAAAACTAGTCATCAGTGATAAAAATTCCAATGTATTCCCAACAT
>NC_051423.1:30472147-30488025 GCF_015228065.2 Penaeus monodon | reverse complement strand
TCATATAGTATTTCACTATAAATATGAGTAATACTACTGTACTTTGAAAAAAGAAAGAAAGAAAGAAAGAATTATACACATTATTTATATATATACATTTACACACACACACACACACACACACACATATGGACTATGTAGCTTATCTAGATGAAGAAAAACCCTGATTCTATATCTTTACCTTCTGGGAGTAAACCCTGAGAATAACGGACTGTATTTGTAAATGGGTTTCAACTCAGAGCATGTTTAACTGCAGATGATATGATATGATAATTATCATAAGTATGAGGGATGGTCTATCCATGCTATGATAGAATGTCAGCTACTGTGAGTAGGTTGTCTAATGATAACTAATCCATGAAAAAAGAAAGAAAGAAAAAAGAAGAAGAAAAAAAGAATTCTCACCGAACAGCCTTAGTAGATGTAAAGGGCCATAGATAAGTGAAGGAGGAGGAGGGTCTCGGTGTGTCTCTGGGAGCAATGTCCAGTCTTGTAGATGTGGCTGAATTGAACGATAACTCAGTGGCAAAGTGAAATCTGTTCTTGCCAAGCCACCAATCCCTGCTATGCTTGCACCAGAGGTAACAGTAGTTGGGGTACTACGGCCAGATTCACTGGTTAAAGAAAAAACATTATGTTATGACATCAGTCTTAAATATAAATAACAATGTTATATGGTAATGCAAAAAAACATTATACACTCTCACATAATCCCAATAATACATCTACTATTCTGATACAGTTGAGTTTACAATTACACCCTTTAGTTCTAGAGACAATGAAAAGAGCTGTATTCAAATATGACTTCATAATCAGTACAGATTAACCTATAAGACAAGAAAGTACTTACCATGCTAAATTTGTAAGGTTCTTCTCCTTCTCAGTACTACTTGAGTCCCCAGAAAGTGGTCTCTTTGAACGCAGCTGACGCCGCCCTGGTGTATCTATTTTATAACCAGAAGAAACATTAATAAAATAATGATGAATTCAGGATATCATAGAACAGATAAACAACCCCATATAACAATGAATCTACAATGAAGAATTAACTATAGGATCAATGAGAAATCTGTATCACAGACAGTGAACTGGTTTCACTAATATTTGGCAGATGATACTAGTATCACTGTTCCCATCAATATGTGACAAACCAGAAACAGTGAATTACAAAATTACACTAACCTTTGGCTCTTTCCTCTTCCTTTGAGGCTTTATCCACCTTTGACTTCCCTTCTTCTACTTCTGGCTCTTCTTTGTTTATTGTCATGCCCTCAAAGTTTTCTTTATCATCAACAGCCAGTGATAAGTCTTTTGTTGGTTCTAAATATCTGAAAGCAGGAACAAAAGTCAATGACATAAGTTTGTGGAAGCTTTCAAAATATGGAAATGTGTAATATATATTTGGTGATCATGATTCCTTTATTATCTACTGATGGTTATAATCCCTGACATCTACATAATGTATTAAACCATCAAATGAACCTTGTGGTTCAAAAGGTCTACTGTATAATACCAAATAAACATGAAGTTTTGATTCTTTGGAGGAACATATTGAAGAACATGAAAGAACATTGTGCCAGTTATGAAGAAAATAGAAGACTAAGAAGATGAAGAAGAAGAAGAAGAAGAAGAGAAGAAGAAGAAGAAGAAGATGAAGAAGAAAGAAAAAAGAAAGAAAAAAAGAAAAAGAAAAAGAAGAAGAAGAAAAAGAAGAAGAAGAAAGGAAGAAACAAAAGGAAGATAAGGAAGTGATAAAAATATAGGAATACAAAAAACAACAACAACAACAATAACAAAACAACAATAACAACAACAACTACAATAATAATAATAATAATAATAATAATAATTAATAATACAAAAATAAAGAAAAGAAGTAATAATTGAAAAGAAAAGAAAAACAAAAACACAAACCTTTTTGCATAGAGTGGCTGCGCACTCCTTAGACGCTCCGCTTGTCTTCGTTCTTTCGCATACAAAAGATGTGTTTCAATGTGGAAATCAAAACAAATACGAATTCCATCCATTACCTCTTTGCACAAGTCCAGGCTGTGGGGTACATCATAAAAATTATCTATATGTAAGTAAGTAAAAAAAAAAAAAAAAATTATAATACAACCTTAGATAAGATGAATGAACAATTTTACATTTCCTTTTCCTTTAAACTGCCCAGGATATACAGAAAAAAAAAAAAAAAAAAAAAAAAAAAAAAAAATATATATATATATATATATATATATATATATATATATATATATATATATATATATATATATATATATATATATATATATATATATATATATATATATATATATATATACATATACAAGTGATTCTGGCCCACACTCCAGCTCAATTAACAATGGTACTAAGACAACATTTACACTTACGTCAGGAAAGTTTTGTCCTTCTCTTTGACCTCGCTTCTCCTTTTTTCTTTTGTGCGAGCCAGGTAACGGACAGCGAAAAATTTCACATAATTTTCTAATAGGTTCAAGGCTGTGTTTTCAGTTGGTAGGTCTAGAAGCTTTGGCAAGGAAGAAAATCAAAGTTAATCATATAAATAGTAATATAACATATATAAAAAACAGACAATGCAGTTGACAAAATCTATGAAAGATCTCATTTCCTTCTGACTGCCTATAAATTCATTCATAATAAAAGCAATTGAATAAACAATCAAATTGATAAAATCCACACCATATCCTTATCATTAATATTCTGACGATCTTTCTCTAAGACATATTTGAGGTTCTCTGGGATGCTGATGGGGAAGAGGCGCTCTATTGTCTCCTCGTCACTCTCCTCCTCTTCCTCCTCCTCCTCCTCAGCGGTGGTGCTTTCAACTTCTGAGGTTGCAGAAGCAAGATCATCCTCTTCTGTGCCCGTTGTACCAGTCTAGGAAAAAATTGTGACAAAGTTTTATGATTCTAGTAACAGGTAAAACTTTTTCCATTCTAAATAGCATCAGTGATGAAACTTCTGATGTAAAGGTTATGCTTTAAAAGAGAAAAACTGGTAAATAAACAAAATAATGATATTAAAAGTCACAATAACAATAACAGTGATGGTAATGGTGGTGGCGATGACAATGACGATGATGAAGGCGATGACGATGAGGAAGGAGGACCATGACAATAATGATGATAATTATAATGATGGTGATGATAGTGATGATGATGATGTTTACAATGAAAGCCTAATAAACACAACAACAGATCTCCTACCTGAGAGCTTGTTTCAGATTCTTCCTGCTGTTCTCGTTTTCGTTTTTCTCTCTCGATTGTTTCTCGTATTGTTTCCGAGAGCCGTCTCTTGCGCTTCCTGTCTTTACTGATAAAAATATGATGATTGTTATAACCAGCATAATAGTCTACAACTAATCTGATACTTTCGTCCCCTGCGTCGTCAAAATAAATTTGAGAAATCATCCCATTAATACGTAGAGGTCATTAAACATACCTTGTCCACTGTGATTTTAGTTTATCCATTTTATTTACATACAGATCGCACCCAATTGCTTAGTCACCTAAAAGTTCATTGCTGGTTCTACCTAACCTCACCTGTTCCTTGCACCTTTGTATAATTTTTATTCTTATCACAATTAGTATTATTAATAATGTTATAATGTTAATTATGTCAACAATATTTAAAATAATGTTAAAAATTTGTTAAACAGCTTTGGGAAAACAAAAATTTAAAAAAAGGAAAAAATTTATAAAAACTTTATGGTAAAAAAAAATTAAAAAAAAAAATAAAAAAGGGGGACAATGGTTCAAAAAAAACCCATCAAGGGGGGAGATATAGCTTGAAAATCATACTAAATTTTTCTTACCCCAAAAGGGAAAGGGAAAATTTTAAATTTTTATTTTAAAAAGAATCAACATTTGGAATTGTAACACTTAAATCTCTTATAACTTTAATTATGACTAATAAAAGTTTTGTATTTACCAAATGGCCATTAGATCAAGCTTTTAAGATGACATTTATACAGTTATATCAGTGATACCAGTAGTTTCATATATATATATTTTTTTTTTTACATATTTATATGAAAATGCCATATATCTACAGAACATTTCTGTTAGGTGACATACATATATCATACTATACTATGAACAGGTAAATAAACTATATAACAAGCAAATATTCAGAGAGACTGCAAACGTAAAGGTAAAGCTTTTGTGAATTTTTAAAAACAAAAGGGCAAAAATAATACTTACCCCAGGGGGGGGGTCCCCCAATAAAACCCCGTTTTAGACTTGATGGTTTCTGTAAAGAAAAAAAAAATTTAAAAAAAATTTTAAGAAAAAAAAATTTTAAATTTTCATCCCCATAAAATTTCCCTATTTCCCATGAAAAAAACTTTTTAAAAATTAAAAACCGGTAAAAGCAAAAGAATGAGAGAAAGAGAAAAGGGGAGAGAGAGAGAGAGAGGAGAGAGAGAGGAGAAAAGAGATAGAGAGAGAGATAGAGAGGAAACAAAAAGAGAAGATGAGAGAGAGAGAGGGGGAGAAAAGGAGAGAGAGGGGAAAAGAGAGAGAGAGAGGGGTAGAGAGAGAGAGAGAGAGAGGGGAAAAGGGGAGGGAGAGAAGAGAGAGAGAGAGGGGAGAGGAAAAACCAAGAGAGGAGGGGAAAACAGAGAGAGAGAGAGGAAAAGAGGAGAAGAGGAAAAGAGAGAGAGAGAGGAAACAGGGAGAGAGGGGTTTTAAAAAAAAAAAAGAGAAAAGAGAGAGGAGAAGAAAAGGGGGAGAAAAGAGGGGGAGAGAGAGAAGAAGAGGAAGAGAGAGGGAGGGGGGGAGGGAGGGAGGGAGAGAAGAGAGGAAGAGAGAGAAAAAAAGGGGAGAGAGAGAGAGGGGAAGAGAGAGAGAAAAAGGAGAAGAGAGAGAGAGAGGAGGAAAAACAGAGAGAAAAGGGGGAGAGAAGAGAGAAAAAGAGAGGAGAAGAGAGAGAGGGGGAGAGGAGAGAGGAGAGAGGAAAACAAGAGAGAGAGAGAGAGGAAACAGAGAGAGAGAGAGGGGGAAAACAGAGAAAGGGGAAGAAACATAGAGAGAGAGAGAGAAGAGAAAAGAGAGAGAGAGGGGGGGAAGAGGGGGGAGAGAGAGAGGAAACAGAGTGAGAAAAGAGAGAGAGAAGAGAGAGAGAAGAGAGAGAAAAGAGAGAGAGAAAAGAGAGAGAGAAAAGGGGGAGAGAGAGAGGAGAGAAAAAGAGAGAAGGAGAAAAGAGAGAGAGGAGGGAGAGAGGGGAAAAGAAAGAGGGGAGGGGAAGAGAGAGAGAGAGGGGGAACAGAGAGAGAGAGAGAGAGGAAAAAAGAGAAAAAAAAGGAGAGGGGAAAAACGGGAAAAAGAGGGAGGGGGAAACCGGGGAGAGAGAGGGGGGAAAACAGAGAGAGAGAAGAGAGAGAGGGGGAAACAGAGAGAGAGAGAGAGAGAAGATAAGAGAGAGAGAGAGAAGAGAGGGGGAGATAGAGGGGAGAGGAGAGAGAAGAGAAAGGAGAGAGGGGAGAGAGAGAGAGAGAGAGGGGAAGAGAAGGAGAGAGGAGGAAAAAGGGGAGAGAAGAGAGGAAACAGAGAGAAAAAACAGAGAGAGAGAGAGAGAGAGAGAGAAGAGAGGGGAAGAGAGAGAGGGAGAGAGAGAGAGAGGGGAGAGAGAGAGAAGAAGAGAGGGGGAGAGAGAGAGAGAGGGGGAAGGAGGGGAGAAAAAGAGAGGGGAGAGAAAAGAGAGAGGGAGAGAGGGGAGAGAGAGAAGAGGGGAGAGAGAGAGAGATAAATAGAGAGAGGGGAGAGAGAGGGGAAAAAAAAAACCAGAGAGAGAGAAAACAGGAGAGGAGAGAAAAAACAAAGAGAGAGAGAGAGAGAGGAAACAGAGAGAGAGAGGAGAGAGGGGAAAAAACAAGAGAGGAGAGAGAGAGAGGAAACAGGAGAGAGAGAGGGGGAAACAAGGGGAGAGAGGAGGAAAAGAAAAAGGGGGAGAGGGAAACGGAGAGAAGAGAGAAAAAAGGAAACAGAGAGGGAGAGAGAGAAAAGGGAGGAAGAAGGAGAGAAAAAGAGGGGGAGAGAGGAGAGGGGGAGAGAGAGAGAGAGAGGGGGGGCGAGAGAGAGAAGAGAGAGGGGGAGAGGGGAGAGGAAAAAAAAAAAGAGAAAAGAGAAAACAGAGAGAGAGCAAAAAAACAGAAGAGAGGGGGGAAAACAGAGAGAGAGAAAAAAACCAGAGGGGAGAGGGGAAAAAACAGAGAAAAGGAGGGGGGAGGAGAGAGAGAGAGGGGGAGGGGAGAGAGAGAGAGAGAGGGGAGAGAGAGAGGGGAAAAGGGGGGGGGGGGAAAGGAAGAGAGAGAGAGAGAGAGGAAACAGAGAGAGAGAGAGAGAGAGGAGAGAAAAAGAGAAAAAAGAGAGGAGGAGAAAAAAGAGAAGAAAAGGAGAGAGAAGAAAAGAAACAGAGGGGAGAGAGAGAGGGGGAGAGAGGAGAGAGAGAGAAAAGGAGAGGAGAGAGAGAAAAGAGAGAGAAGGGGGAGAGAGAGAGAGAAAAGAGAGAGAGAAAAAAAAGAGAGAGAGAGAGAGAAAAAAAACAGAGGAGAGAGAGAGGAGAGAGAGGGAGAGAGAGAGGGGGAGAGAGAGAGAAGGAGAGGAAAAAAGAGAAGAGAAGGAAACAGAGAGAGAGAGAGGAAACGGGCGGTGGAGAGAGGAGAAGAGAGAGAGAGAGAGAGAGAAGAGAGAGGAGAAACAGGGGGGGGAAAAGGGGGGGGAAGGAAAAAAAGAAAAGGGGGAAAAACGAGAGAGAGAGAAAAAAACAGAGAGAGAGAGAAAAAAAAAAGAGAGGGGGAAAAGAAAACAGAAAAGAGAGAAAAACAGAGAGAGAGAAAAAGATAGGAAAAAAAAAGAGAGAGAGAGGGAAACAAGAGTGAAGAGAGAGAGAAGAGAGAAAAGGGGGGAGAGGGGAGAAAATAGGGGAGAGAAGAGAGAGAGAGAGGAAAAACGAGAGGGGAGAGAGGAAAAGAAACAGAGAGGGGAAGAGAGAGAGAGAGGAGAGAGAGGAGAGAGAGAGAGAGAAAAAGGAGGGGAAGAGAAAGGGGAGAGAGAAAAGAGAGAGAGAGAGAGGGGAGAAGAGAGAGAGAGAAAAGAAAAAGAGAAAAGAGATAAAAAACGAGAGAGAGAGAGAGAGAGAGAGAGAGAAGAAGAGGGAGAGAGAGAGAGAGAGAAAAAGAGAGGGGAGAGGGGAGAGGAGGGGAGAGAGAGGGGAAAAACCAGAGAGAGAGAGGGGGAAACCAGAGAGAGAGGGAGAGGAAACAGAGGAGGAGAGGGGAAAAATAGAGAAAAGGAGAAAAGGAGGGGAGAAGAAAAGGGGAGAGAGGGGAAATGAAAAAAATAGAGAGAGAGGAGAAAAGAAGGGGAGAGAGAGAGGGAAGAGAAGAGAGAGGAGAGAGAAAAGGGGAAAACAAAAAAGAAAATAGATAGAAAAGGATAAAAGAAAAGATAGAGAGGAAACAAAGATAGACAGATAGAGAGGAAACAAAGATAGAAAGATAGATAGATAGAGAGAGAAAGAGGAGAGAAAGAACAGCAAAAACAGAGAGATTGAAAGATAGAGAGAGAAGGAAGGTGGGAGGAAGGGTGAAAGGGAGGGACAAAGACATTGACACAAAGGACAGAGAGAGAGCCAGACATTAATTCTTATGGGTGTTATTCCCTATTTAATTGATTTATCTAGTAAATCTCTGCTGGGCTCTCAATGTGAAAACATTATATTATACATTATACAGGACAAGATATTGCTGCACAACAATTACACTGTCTTAGAAGAAATCTCTAATCTCCACATATTCATAAAAAAAAAACTTTACACAAAGGTCTTACAATTTGATATGGGCTTTGTCTGCCAGCTGGCGTTGCAGCTCCCTATTCTCCTCTGTGTCTTTGAGAACCAAGTCTTCAGAGACACAACGATCCCATGATGCATTCCATCCCTGGAAAAGATAATCACAAACATCTCATATTCTTTTAGGATTGCTTTGGGAAAATAAATAAATAAATAAATGAATAAATAAATAAATAAAAAAAGTAATAGTGTCAGTGCCTGTCCTCTTATCTGTGATAAAAGATCAATCCAAAATCAATAAGAAAAAAAAAAAGATGAAGAATACTAATTTGGATAATCAAAAGGATGTACCTAAACATTTTCATACCTGAAAGTGGATCAAATATTCAACTTGCTTCCGGCCTTTGTTATCTTTGTTAAATACTACTTCAAGGACTTTTGAGTCATACAATACTTTAGCCTTGGTGGGATCAGGTTCATAGCACAGCACTCTCTCTCCTTCACTGAACTTAACTCTCACTCCACGGGTAGACACCATAGTGACTGTAAGGGAAACATAAAAGGTTGTTTCAATCTCAAATAAATAGAATGAAAAATAAAATTTGGAGACATATCAATTCTTATGTTTTAAGTTTCTGCATCATAATATGTCTCAACAATTTTTTGTAGCTTTCATATGATTTTCCTATTCTTTCTAAATTATGTGCAAAATAGTTTTATCTACACTCTCAGTAGATACTTACTGTGATTCATAAATCCTGTGGTATATCTATGGTAAAACTCTACAGAAAATAGCTAATGCACAAACATTCATAAATTACTTTGTTATATAGATTTGTTATATAGATTAAATCCTAAGAGCAAATGGATTGATCTATCAGCTGAGTGGTGGCAACAAATTTTGTTAATAATGGTAACTTCTGTGCTATAAATCTGGATAATCACTGAGCATCATTTCTTAAATCTCACATTACTATCCTTGATTTTTAAATTATTATTAGAGAAGTGAGGTGGTATGTATTTTACAAATATTGTTACTATCTGTTAAAGGCTGATCCTAAAAAGGAACTGTATCTCTGTCTATAAAATAACAAATTAAAATTGAGATTAAATCAAAATGTCAAGTGAAAAGAAACACAAAAACAATCATATATTTCTACAATATACTGCATTTAAATGAGTGTCTGTCACATGGCGTCTTGATCCTATCAGGCATATTGCTGAAGTGTTAATCAAAACCTTATCATGTTGCCAGATGACACTTCTTTATACTGATAACAACATCTTCCATAATAAAAAAAAAGCTCTCTGTTCTTTGTGCTCCACTGAAAATACTCCATTAAATAATCAATCACCTAATATAACCTTCCTATATAACCATTCATTTTGAGGCTGTTGAAAAAGTATTGTCACAAAACTTGCAATGCTGCATTTTAAATATTCTTATAAAAATGGGTGGTTCAAAAAATACTTCTTCTCTGCATACGGATACTCAAATCTGCTAAAAGCTGTGACGCAACTAAAGTCATCCCTTGGGAAAGAACTGTACGACCACTTAAACATCTATCTCCGAATCTCAGAGCTCACTTGCAAATGCCTTCACCCACTTGATATCCTCTTTGTTTCTGGAAGAAATTCCCACTTCACTATCCCCTCTGCTGTTCTCTTTTCTCTCCTCTACCCCCTTTCTCTCTCTCTCTCTCTCTCTCTCTCTCTCTCTCTCTCTCTCTCTCTCTCTCTCTCTCTCTCTCTCTCTCTCTCTCTCTCTCTCTCTCTCTCTCTCTCTCTTTCTCTTTCTCTTTCTCTTTCTCTTTCTCTTTCTCTTTCTCTTTCTCTTTCTCTCTCTCTCTCCAGGGACACCTGAAAGTTCTTTCCTTTCTCTTTCTCTCTCCTCCTTTCTCTCAATACAAAGTATGAATTATCAGCATCACCGCAGAGGAGCTGCTACAACAGGAAAATCTCTCAATTCTGTTTCTACTTTTGAGATGTTGGACCATCAGCTCCTACTAAATCCACTGTAAGTCCTGATATTCATTTCTTTTATAAGAAATAGAGTGAAAAGGTTAAAAGTTATAAAGGTTCAACGTTAGATTTTATTAATTGCTGAAAAATGCTTCCTTGTCGTGACCCTTGTTGTCTGTTCCAGAAATCTTTATTTCAATACAAACAATTTGTCTTTAAGTGTAATAGTAATTAATTTATAGGGTTCATTCCTCAGCCCTTTAGTTCTCAAAATACTAAGAACTCTAGCATTTGCACTTGCATACAAGTGGAAAGAAAGTTAATTCTCAACAAAACTTAAAATCACACCAATTCAAAGTATCCAACTTTTTGAGCCTAAAATTACTATAAAAAGACAAGACTCGTTTTATATTCAAGACCACTTACTATTAGTATATCCAAAATATTACTGTCCTTCTGATTTTTTTTACCTGTTTTACTATTTCCTTACCTTGATGAAATCATTTAGTGCACATACACAAATACACACAATGTCAATGTATGTTTGTTATTACATGTTTTTAAATTTCTGGGGCTTATTTCTACAGCAGTGACAATGAATGAACAGCACCCACATATAAATGGGCAATCTTTTCATTGAACAAAATAATAATAATAATCAGCATGCACTTAAATAATCTTTATAAAAGCACAAGGAAACATGTTACAACAATGCACTAGCATCACATTCTAATTATAATCAAATGCAAAACAAATAATCATAACAGGCATAAAGAGCAAGGTAATTATACATATCATCGGCTTTTAACAGTTACTAATATTTTCACTGAAATTTTGTAATTTCTTCAAATGATATTACTGAAATAGCTGAAAGTGGAGATAGCTGCCCTCTCATAGGTGAGTAGACCTGGTAGCAATGTGAATAATGAAAGTGCTTTCATCTAATACTGGTTGGCTACAGCAGTGGCCATCATCTCCACTGGGTTGCCACAGCAATCTCAATCAAACCTCGGGCTTCAGTAGCTGAAGCAGATTCATTAAATGAGCAAATAAAGACAGAAACACTTATTTAGCTTCATGTCTCTTACTGTACACTCCTACTAATGTGAGTAAGCTTGATGTTAAATACATGTTCTACAATCAATTCGCTGCTGAGGCAGACAGCTGTCTGGAACAGGATATTTGGATTGTTCTGGGTAACTTCATTATGGTATCTGGCTGTGATCAAACTAACTACATGATGTCTATTGGTCACAAAGGAACAGAAGCTGATACCAGTAATGAGTTGCCTTCTCAGGACATTTGCAAGATCCCTGAGATTGCCTCACACTATCAATGCTTTAATCCAATCAATGGACTTGAAACAGCAATTCTGGCAATGCAGCCAAGAAGACTGACCACATTTTTGTCAGCACTCACTGGAAGATCCTCCAGAATTGTCAGGTTCACTGGAATGGAGAGTTCTGTTGCAGTGATCACAAATTGATTGTGATCCCTCCAGTCCACTTCAAATCCCCTGTCCAACGAGTGACTACCCCAGGAAATTTCATTTGGACAGCCAGAGGGAGAAATGTGTTCAGGGGCTTACTGTGGCTATCTCTAATTGCTTCACAGCACTTGGATACCTTCAACCACATATCTTTTGATGCAGCTGCAGAGTCTATAACTTTACCTCACATGTTATCTGGCTGGTGATCTGGACTTGCAACCATCTCAGGTGCAAAGGATTTCAACACTATTGAGATGCGACAATAGCATATCAGGAATTTTGTTGGGGAGACTGAAAACTGTTCCTAGTTGGGACACTGACAATTAGCATGGATATGGGTAGTATCATGACTTTAGTGCCAAATCTGCCCTCAAGGAGTAACCTCCTATATTGACATAAGTTAGGGATGTGATCTCCCTAAAGGAAGGTGAAGCAGCAGGCATTTCCTGCTGCACTGCAAAAGTCTGGTGGTGAACCCATAGCTTGTGGTTTGCATTTTGTCCTGGCTGCTATCTGGCAGTCTGGCACTGTTTCCCTAATAAGGAGCAATCATAGAGGCATTACACTACTCAGAATACCAAGCAAATTGCTTGTTCTCATCTTCTTGCAACATATCAGGAACAACCAATGAAGCCCCAGAGACCAACATGGTCTTATTTCACTCATGGCAAATTCACAACAAGCAATATCTTTTTCTGCATTATCCAGATGATAATAGATTCTTTTCTTATCTATATCATCTCTCTAGGTAGTCCATAACTTAGTGCAAGAATAATAACAATAAGTACCATATTGTTAGTTATGTCTTTTTTTTTTTTTTTTTTTTTTTTTTTTGGTAATATTCAATAACCTGTCATACAACCTGTGCCAGAGGTCACGGCAGCCAGGAATAGGACCCTGAGCATGGAAATAGAGCCAGTCATGGCTCATTGATTCCTCACTTCTTTATCAATGGAAATAATGCAAAACCCCTTCTTAAATGCCAAATAAGTCTAATCATCGTTAGAGAAGTTTGTGCACTCTTGGCGCGTCTTTCTCTTCACCCCAGCCTTCAGCTGAAGGGAAGTTTGAATCACCCTGGCCCAAAGCCAGATTTTCCCATGACAGTATGTTTACATCACCCACCCCTCACCTGGATGACATTATAGTCACATCATCCCAGATCCTAGGAGTTAAGGAGTGAGGCAGGTTTGTGCTCTTGCACTAGTGCATTTCAATGCTGAAATGGACTGGATAATGAACAGTATGAGATGTACTGTTAAGGTAAGAGACCTGAGTGTATCCATTACAATATAACAGTATATCATTGTGCCACATATATACAATTATTATTTTTTTCCAAGTTCTAAAGTACCCTTCATGTCCTTAATGATCATGAACATGAACATATCTATTGTAGGTCTGTGCTCCATAACAGTCCTAAAACTAATACTAAACATTATTTGCAATTTACTAGTACTTGTGATGCAACACTTTTTCTCTCAGTGATTAACAGAGGTTACTAAATATTAATCAATAAACTGTACAGTAAGGCACATTAAAATAATTTCAGTCACTAAACATATACAAGACATCCATCTCTAAAGGGTTTAGGTATCAGTTTCCATGAATTTATAAATGTAAAAATCTAATTGATTTGCAGAAATCTAAAAAGGATATTACTACCCAACATGTGTCTTGGAATACAATCTCTTTTAAATAACACAAGAATTATTCTGGTAATGTATGAAATTGTCTATATGGTAAACAGTCCACAGAACTGATAGGCTGACGAATTCTACACCACTTTTCTATGGATATGATTATAGTATAATGGAAATATGAAGTTATTTACTTTATTACATTAATGTGCATAAGCCATACCTTGGCTGAAGTGCCTTTGGTGGTTCAAAAAAAGCTGACAAACTCACAACCTATTTTATGGAAGGATAAAGTTTAGAGTGGTTCCTTCTTGGACAATAAATGACCAGGGGAGTGGGATTCCTTCAAGCACAAAACACTTGATGTAGTGCAAGAGACCACTGGCAGAAGTCTAAGGTCAAGGTTTAATCTTATCTCGCTGGGGATGCTGGATACCACCAATAGCTTAATGCCACGTGGCTCGACTGAATGGCAATGAGGATTTGTGCCTTTCTTTAGTGTGCTGAGCTCAAACACTACTGAGACAAGACAAGGAGCAGTACATCAGGAATCTTACTGAAAGCCATTCCTTAGTAAATGACCTTCATCTTGCTTACCAAATCCTGAGAGATCTGAACTCCAAGTCCCCCTCACAGATGTCTGCAGGCCACTCGGTGGATAGATGGATCATCTCAGACCATGTTGTGATTCATGAACATTGGAGAATTTTGAGTAGCTGTGTAAGGTAGACCATGTTCATCCCTCTCTAGAGGGGGAAAGGGAATCAATGGGATTGCAGCAACTACTGTAGCATCACACTGCTCAGCATACCAGGCAAGGTTTTCTATCACATTCTTCTGAGACAGACCTCAAAAAGGCATTTGACTCAGTGCATTGTGAATTCCTATGGAAGATTCTGAGACTGATGGGAATTCTGGCAAGGATTATTTAAACTAATAGCAAACCTGTATACTGGTACTGAAAGCGCTGTGAGTTGTGCCAACACTTTTCAACACTTGAATGGACTGGATAATGGGCAGACCTACTATCCAAGGTCATTATGGTGTAACACTGGGTAACATGACTTTGTTGATAATTTTGTTACACTATCCGAGTCTCCAGAATCAGTGGTGGCAGCTTTTGATTTAAGAAATGAGGCAAAGCCATTGGGTTTATTGGATTAACCTGTTCAGTCAACACATGCTTGTGAAGTCACAGAGAGTTTACATATATTGGCAGTGTAGTCCATGTCTCTGGGCTGTCAGAGCAGGAAGTCATTAGACAGACTGGTCTGGTAAGAGGAGCTATGAATTCAGTCAACAAAGCTATTTGAAGATGCTGGTAACTATGAAGAAGAACCACGCTGGATGTCTTCAAGGTATTGATGTTGACGGTTTTGCTTTATGGTAGCGAAAAATAGTTGGCAGGACCATGTGTCCAACTGATGTTACACCAAGAGATCGACTTAGGACCTGTTACTTGCATAATCCGGGATCAGCAACTGAGGCAAGAAGGGCACCAAGCTCATTTCCCTGTGGATGACCCTGCCCATCAGGTTAGCTCTTCATGAGACAGTTTCACGTGGAAGAAGCCTAGCATGTCTCTCTCTCTCTCTCTCTCTCTCTCTCTCTCTCTCTCTCTCTCTCTCTCTCTCTCTCTCTCTCTCTCTCTCTCTCTTTCTTTCTTTCTCTCTCTCTCCTCTCTCTCTCTCTCTCTCTCTCTCTCTCTCTCTCTCTCTCTCTCTCTCTCTCTCTCATTTTCTCTATCATTCTTGCTCTCTATCAAGAGAGCACAACAACAGCATCATCACAAGGACTGCCCAGTCCTTCGCCAACTGGAGAGCCTGCTGGCTCCCCCATTGATCTCTGACTTCACCATCAACACCCAGCTGTACCTGTGGGCACTCACACCCACAACAAACATTCCCCAAAGAGATGACACCAGTAACCCAAACAGTAGATGTGCACCCATCCATCTACTATACTGTGCAAGGAAAACAATTTATTATAATCTGGATAAAACAAATCAAATGGCAAAAGTAGACTTTGAAATATGGCAAAAAAGTTGAAAATGCTTATGCTGAAAACGACAAAATAATATTGCAAAGAGGAGGTATGCAAATAAAAACATGAGTGTTTGTTTGCACCTGGCCTACAAGCCACACACCCATTAGTGTCCATTCTTGTAAGCCTAATGCCTGTATTTTGGGCCAAATGATGGCAGTGAAGCATCCGGATCCAATGGGTTAAATGGAAGTACGGAAAACCAAGGTGTAAGTGTTTACCCCATGACCTGGTAATTCTTTATGGTACAGGCACACTTATCATAGACTAAGTTCCCACCTCCATGTCACAAACTTTATATAACAATCTAAATCACCATATCTGGGAATACCCAACTGCCCAAGGGGAGGGTTGATGGGGGGATCTGCCCCCAATACTCCCTGGTAAACACTATCCACCTCAGTATGCACAGCAAGTCAAAGATGGAACTCAGGAGCACCAAGTGGGCTTCGGGTGTAAGCAGCACTTTCTATGATTCTTTTCCTTTATTTGTGATGTTACCATTAATGTCTGCAGAGTATATCTTGTACCAACAACTACAGCTTTTTATCTTCTACAAGACTATTATGTTCAATTTGCCCTAGCTTAGTATGTCCATACCATAAAGATTAACCTATGACCCTATTCCTGCCTGCCATTACCAGTGATGCAGGGTGTATTAAAGGAAACTGAGAGAAAATATGGTGAATGGTCAACAACAGCAGTCTATTACCATCTTAATACAGTATAACAAATGACTAAAATAGATCTCAGAAAATGGCAAAACAGTAAAAATGAGTCTGCCAAAAGAATTAATAACATTGCAAAGAGGAGGCAAAGAGTCTTGATACCATGCAAAAATGTTAGTGTGGGCCAGGGCTACCCACCACACACCCAGGTAAATTGCCATTCAAGTAAGCCTAATGCCTGGATTTTGAGGCACCCAGATT